>NW_016822246.1:25966-53513 GCF_001698545.2 Rhinopithecus bieti | reverse complement strand
GGCTTAAAAAGGCTTGACCTTGTATAAATAAATGATTGTCCACTTCACTGAGATGAATCTTGCCTAAAAGGTTTACTAAAAGCAGTAAGAGTAAGATGACAAAATATTATTGAGCCCTAGACACTTTTATTTTTAGCACTATGAGTTACAAATAATGCCTGCAAACAGGCATACATTTGTAGTTGAATTAATGTGATGTAAAGCTTTCATTATACTGAATTTTCAAATTCTAGTTGTGTGGTGCTAGCAATCATTTTAGTTGTGGAGAAAAATAGAGACATATGTACCAAATAAATGTTACATATGTGCCAAATTTATAAACTAATTTTGTCTAAACACTTGTCTTTCCTCATTAATGTTTTATAAAAGATCTTCAAAAACAGAACTGAGAATTTTTTTTCAATTATGAATCAGCTGCTATATACTCTTTAGCTACAGCTTCTCAATTAGTTCTCTCTTTCTCAAACTAGAATATCAGAACTGCAGAAAGGCATTAATGGCTTTCAAGAGGGTCTAGATACCTTCTGAAGATATCTGAAATCTCAAAATACTCCTTAAAGGTCATAATTGTGTGTATTTTCAAAGGAAGAAAAGGCTAATAAATGCAGGACAGTGAGACTGTGAAATGTGTCAGATGTCAAGTAATTTTTTTGTGGGAAGGAGTAGAGAACAAAATGGAAATTATTAAATGAAATGGAAAAATAAAGGTCATGGTTTCAGGTGCAATACAGAATATCTGAGATAATAATTTCAATTTTAATCCACTTGTTACAAAGGGCAACCTTGCCCTACACCTGAAATTCTTAACATACTCATTATGGCCTTGCCATAAAACAGCATGTTAGCAGTCTCTACATTCAAAGGGATGCTTGCAAACTTCATTCATATTAGAATTTACGTAAAATGGTTGGCAATACAATAAGAGTAATATTACATTATGTAAACCATGGCATACCACATTTTACATTATGCAAAGAGGCAATATTTACAAGTCTTTAGGAGTTTAAGTATTTTATCCACTAACATAAGTGATAAAGCAAAGTGCAGGACAAAACCAGTGCCATTAATTGCATGTCCTTTAAAAGCAGAGTAAAACCATTTCTAAGAGCTACCAAAAGCTTATTTAAGTTCGTCCAGTAAGGGATTACAGAGCATCAAGTAGCCTAGAAAAATGATGCGAGTTTAGAAACAATGAATATGAAAATTATAAGGCAGCATGCTCAGAACAAGTTTTTGTTTTTTAAACACCAACACTGATGATTTATCTTTAATGGCAACTATCTATATATGTATATGCACAGCACAAGTGTGTGTATTTAAATTGAGAGGCAAAACACCAAGCCTTCATTTAACGACAAAAAAGATGTTGCAAATGTTCTTCATAAACCAACACAAAGAGTGAGAAGAATATTCTACCATATAACAGAATAAGTTGAACACAGCCAAAGGAAGACCATCTTCATTCCAAATCTAACAAGGCACTAAGGGGTAGGAAATGACAGGTAACACAGAAGTGACTGGATAAATACTCCTCATCAGGTCGGAATATGGGATATTTTGTGTAAGAATTCTATAGTATACCTGTAAATAAAAACAAGAATATATTTACAAATATTTTTCATTTAATATAACTTTACAAATACCAGAAACTCTTTGGTAATCGTTTTTCATAGCACATAGTTCAATTCTACACGCATATAAGTAAGTGACTTAATACATGAAAAATTTTATGCTAAAGAACTTAAACCACAAGTTGTTATTAGATTGGCATTAAAATTAAAGGCTGGCAAACAAAACTACTATTGTAGCTAAACAGATTTTACTATCTGATTTACAATAACTATTTGTTTAGCGTTCAGAGCTTGAGCCAAACTCTTTATATTTATGTTTCCCCCACACCCATCTTTGTTAGCAAGAGTGAGATTTAAAAAAATGCCCTACACAGATTAAAAAATGTCGTTATATTAGATCTTATATATTTTTCAATTAAGCAACTCATATTAGTGGAGATTACTATCGTTCACAAGTTGTGAAAAATTATAATGTGCCAAATGGATTGCAGTAAATACATATAATTACAAAAGGTTGGAAATATAATTTTAAAAACTCGGATATTTTTTGAATGTTTTTATCTATAAGAATTTAAGAGTTTGTCATATGCCCACATTTTCACTCAAAATTATTCAAAGTGCAGAGAGATACGATAAAATCCTTACTTATGAAAACACTACATGGAATGTTTTATTAATTAAATAATTCAATACTTAAATGTGGAAGTTTGCCGATAAATTAAAATTCTTTTCAATATCTAATATAGAAAATTGAGTACTCACATCTTAGGTTCTTATATGGAATTTATATGTCTTAATGCACTAAGCTATAATATGTATAGCTTTCAGTTAAAACAAAATTAGAACCTTACAGTTTCTTCACTAAAAGTTAAATGTCAGCCAAAAAAAAACGCCATTAATAGGAATCCACGACATGGCCCAGCATGCTACAACTTCTTATAATTTTATTGCAAAAGTTTTGACAAGATGATTATCATTTAGCAAATCACTTTGTATCAACAGCAGCTAATCCTCAACCCCACACCACCAACGCATCTATCGTTTGTGCCTATGTTAAATGATTAAGGTTTTTACACATGTTGTCATTTTAGCCTCTATACCTTAACTAAAACTATTTCCATAAAGATCACTACAGACATGATTGTTACTTCAAAGATATTCTAGACCTTGAGTTTACATCAAATCTACAAGAAGATAGAAGATCAAAACTTCTTATATTTTCAATGGACAAATACGTTCTGGCTTTTTGGGATAGAAAAAAAAGAGAGGCAATAGATGTACAACATAGAAACATCAAGAGAAACATCGGTACATTTATTAGGATGAATGAACTCAATAAATTAATAATTAAAAACAACTTTACGCATACTTACCATCAACTCCATCAATATTGCCCTAGTTTTCACGTTTTCCTCCTTAGTCAAACTTCCAGTGCAAGCTACCTAAGAAAGATTATTACTTGTTAAGAACTTTACCTATATTTAACAGTAAAACTAATTACAATTCCCTAATACATTTGGAATACAATCACGAAAACAATCCTCAGCGCAAGAGTACAAGGATACAAACAGGCATCTTTAAAAACTACCTTGTAGCAATTATCCTGTCTACACATTTTAATATTTTTTTTATTTTTACCAAAAGTGCCAGTATTTAGATTCTCCTATTCGTTCTCTAATCCATTCCTTTGTGGCCTAAAAAATTCTCATTTTGTATTTATTTTTCAATTTAATACTGCAAATACATGAATGGGGCACTTATTTGCTTAAAATTTCTTACTTGTGGTATAATCTGTTATTTTCCCATTCTATTAACTTCTGAATTGATCTTCTGGTCTAAGAAAAATGATCAAGACTTTGTTACAAGATGACCTGAAGAGCTGTGTAAACTATGTGCATCTATATTTTCTACCTACTTGTAATATCCCATTACTTTCTCCTTGTTTTCTATTAGAAATGAGAAATAAGCAATATAAGTGGCAGAAAGTGCTAAAAAGGAGTAAAATTTTGAATGACTATTATAAGATTATCTACCTATCAATCAATCAATCATATTTTTATATATGTTTTCTAAAATGAAATATGTATGAATTTCTTTGTGTTGTGAGGACATTCACTGGACTACTGTGAAAACCTAAACAATATACTAACTTGAGACAGTAGTTCATTTATGAATTTAATCTAAATTTTCACACAACTGTCATAAAATTACTTTAAATAATCATCTAATGCCAAGCTAATCTAATTTCTCATGGAAAGTTTTCCTACCACAGCTCCTGGCACAATACCTGTCATATAGCATTCAGTCAAGGTCTACAGGCTGAATAAAGCAAGCCAACATATATCAGAATTTCCACTGAAAAGAACATGTTAAAACAGCCAGTGGAAAACTTATACTTAGAAAATATAAATCAGAGAAGCAGTAATGTAGCAAAGAGGGGACAGAGACTGAGTTGCTTTATTTAGAATCTGTATATTTTGTAGGGAGTACAAAATGTTAAAAAAACTTTTCAAAACATTAAAATAAAAGATGACACCTGCCTAGCTCATCATGGACATTGCCAATACCAGTGTGCCCTACCTGAGAACTAATAGACCCACCCACTGGCTCACTGCACACACTGCCAGAACCTATGTGCTCCTCCCAGGGCCCCAGGGACTATCTGGCCTGGGAGCAAGCTTCTTGGCCCACTGGGACCTGCATGCCCTGAATGAGGGCCTGAGGACTGGCCCACTCAGGGCCTGCTGCCACCACTTTTTACACCTGCATGGCCCACCCATGGTCTGAAGACTGACATACTCAGGGCAAGCCAATGCCAGTGCCCACATGCACTATCTGGGGGTTTGAGGACCAGTCTACTTGGCATTGCTGTCCCAAACAAAGCCTTACCACAGCCTCCACAATCAACTGAAGCCTGAGCTACTAAGGAACTCAAAGACACTGCTGAAACTGATTACAGCCAAAGTAATCAAAGGAAACTACACTGTGCTGCCCATGCAGAACCAAAGCCAAAGCACCTTACCCAACCAACATTATAGATACATCTACAGGAAAAACTCTTTCCCTGTGGGAACTACTCCACAGAAATGAATGAAGTGGCAATTACAGCAGATGTGGATATCAATGTAAGGACAAACAACAACAAAGAAAACAAACAAACAAAAAAACCTCTAAAAGGACACAACAATTTTCGAGCAACAGACTCCAAAGAAAATTTAATTTATGAAGTGCCTGAAAAGGCATTAAAAATGATCTTAAGAAAATTGATATATAAGAAAACAAAATAAACAAGATTTAAAACTCAGGAAAGCAATTAATAATCTAGATGAGAAACCCAACAAAGATATCGTTAAAAGAACAAAACAGAAATTCTAGAACTGAAGAATTCAATGAATGAAATTAAAAATACAATAGAAAGCTTCAACAATAGACAAGCAAAAGACAATTTCTGAACTTGAAGACAAGTCTTTTGAAATAACCTAGGCAGGAAAAAAAAGATGAAAGGAAAAAGAATAAAGAAAGCCTCTGTGACACCATCAAGCAAACAAATTTTTGACTTGTGGGAGTTCTAGAAGAGAAGAGATGGATAAAAAACATATTCAATGAAACAATAACTGAAAACGTCCCAAGTCTTGGAAGAGATATAGACATCCAAATACAGAAAGCTCAAAGACTCCAAAAGAGATTCAACTGAAAAGGTCGTTTTCAAGGCACATCATACTCAAACTGTCAAAGTCAGAATCAGAATTCTAAAAATAGCAAGAGAAATGCAGCAAGTCACATATAAGGGAATTCACATAAACTAACAGGAGATTTCTCAGCAGAAACCTTCCAGGCCAGGAGAGACTAGACAGATCATCTGAACAGAGAATTAAAAAACAAACATCAGACTTAAACTGCACTATAGACCAAACAGACCTAATAGACATTTACAAAACATTTCATCCAACAATTGCAGGATACACATTCTTGTCATCAGCACATGGAACATTTTCCATGACAAAAAACATGTTAAGTAAAAAACTGTCTCAAATGGAAGAAAATCAAAATCATATCAAGTATCTTCTCAGACCACCATAGAATAAAACCAGAAATCAATAACAAGAGAAATTTGGAAACCGTGTCAATACATGGAAATTAAATAATGTGCTCCTGAAAGACCACTAGGTCAATAAAGAAATTAAGGAGAAAATAAAGTTTCCAAAAACAAATAAAAAGGAAAAGCAACGTACCAAAACCTATAAGATACAGCAAACGCAATACTAAGAAAGAAGTTTATAGCAATAAATGCCTACATCAAAACAGTAGATTTGAAAGGAAGAATATAATGATGCACCTCAAGGAACTAGAAAAGCAAGAACCAACCAAACCTAAAATTAGTAGAAGGAAAAAATAATATAGACCAAAGCAGAAAAAAATAAGAGACTAAAAAATATGAAAGATAAATGAAAGAAAAAGTTGGTTCTTGAAAAGATAAAGTAGATAAACCATTAGCTAGACTAAGGGAAAAAGAGAAAAGCCAAATAAAGGGAGAGGGGCCAAGATAGCCGATTAGAAGCAGCTGTGGTCCACCATGCTCAAGGAGAGGAATGAAAGGGGTGAGTGAATATAGCACCTTCAACTGAAATATCTAGGTTCTCATGTTGGGACTGATTAGAGAAGTAACTCGACACACAGAGAACAAAAGCAGGGTGGGGCAATGGCCCACCTGGGAGTGACATGGAGCCAAGAGAAACCCACCTCCAGCCAAAGGAAGCAGTGAGTGACTGTGTGACCCTGGGAAACCATGCTTCTCTCAGGGATCTTTGCAACCCATGGGTCAGGAGATCTCCTTGTGAGCCCATGCCACCAGAGCCTTGGGTCCGATACAGAGCTGTATGGAGTCTAGGGGAGCAGCTACTCAGGCATGCACAGAGACCCAAGAGCTTTGCATACTTTGGTCTGGAGATCCCCAATGAATGTGTCTGCAACTCAGGCAAGACAGGAGGTCTGCATATACGCCTAGGAAGGGGGTAGAGTCCAGGGAGCCAAGAGGCATGTTCTGCAGGCCCCATTTCCACCTCACCTCACAAAATAATAACCACTGGCTTGGAATCCTAGTCAGCCTCAGGCAACAGGGAGAGGGACAGGTTCTACCTCTGCTATTTGGTTGACTCAGCTGTTCTAGCCTGTGGGCTTTCTAGAATCCAAATGGTCTGGAGGAGAAAGGGGTCCCCCAGCAATGCAGCACAGTGGCTTGGCCAGATTGTCACCAGACTGCTTCTTTAAGTGGGACCAAATCCATTCTTCCACACTGGGCAGGACCTTCCAGCTGGATCCTCCAGCCACGCCTGCAGGCACCTACTAGAGATAGAGCTCTGATCTCTCTCTGAGACATAGTGTGGCAGGGGATGGGCAGGGGTGGAGGAGGAGGGTCACCACCTGGATTGGTTGGACAACTCAGCAGTTCCACCATGTGGGCTTAGAGTCCAAACAATCCAGATGAGGAAGGGTCCCCTGAGTAATGCAACATAGTGGCTTTCCCAGATTGTAGCCAAACTGCTTCTTGAAGCAGGGCACTGATCCATTCCTTCTCACTGGGCAGAACCTCCCAGCAGGACCTTTCAGCCATGCCTGCTGGCACCTATTAGGGGCAGAGCTCTGATCTCTTCCTGGGATAGAGTGCCCGGGAGAGAGGAGGGCCACCACCTGGTTTGGTTGGTCACTCAGCTGTTCCATTCTGCTAGCTTTGGAGAGTCCAAGCGCACAGGGGCAGACGTGGTTCCCCACTATGACACAGCTGTTCTGTTGAGGCACAACCAGACTGCTTCTTTAAGTGGGACCCTGATCCACTCCTCCTTCTGAGGTGTGTCCTCCCAGTTGGAACCTCTGGCCACCCTTCACCCCTCCTTTCCCTGGGATGGAATGCCTGAGGGGCAAGGCAGGCTGCCAACTTATCAGTTGGTCCAGTCTGTGGGCCATGAAAAGCCCAAACTGATCAGGGGCTGAAGGGATAACCAACACAGCACAGCTGCTCTACCAAAATGCAGCCAGAATGGTTCTTTAAGTGGGTGCCTGATCTTATTCCTCTGGGAGAGACCACCAAACGGGTCTCCAGTCACCTCCTACAGGCATGTTCAGGCTGGCAAAAGGTCAGTACTGCCCTGGAATGGAGCTTCCAGAGGAATAGGCTGACCGCCATCTTTTCTGTTTTGCAGTCTTCACTAGTGATACCTTCAGGTATGAGAAAAACTGAGGCAACTAGGGTCTAGAGAAGACCCTCAGCAAACTGCAGCAGCCCTATGGAACAGAGGCCAGACTGTCAGAAGAAAAACAAAGAGAAAACAACAATAAAAAAACCACAAAAACTCCATCCAAAGGTTGCAACCTCCAAAATCAAAGGTAGATAAGCCCACAAAGATGAGAAAGAACAAAAAATGCTAAAAACTCAAAAATCCAGAGGGCCCCTGTTCCTACAAATGACCACAACACCTCTCCACCAAGGGCTCAGAACTGGGCTGAGGCTGAGATAGCTGAAATGACAGAAGTAGGCTTCAGAAGGTGGGTAATAATGAACTTCGCTGAGCTAAAGGAGCATGTTGTAACCCAATGCAAAGAAGCTAAGAATCATGATAAAACAATACAGGAGCTGACAGCCAAAATAGCCAGTTTAGAGAGGAAAATAACTGATATGTTAGACCTGAAAAATATACTACAAGAACTTCACAATACAATCACAAGTATTAATGGCAAAGTAGACCAAACAGAGGAAAGAATGTCAGAGCTGGAAGACTATCTTTCTGAAATAAGCCAGGAAGATGACAATACAGATAAAAGAATGAAAAGGAATGAACAAAACCTCTGAGAAATATGAAATTACGTAAAGACACCGAATCTATGACTGATTTGGGTACCTGAAAGAAACTGGGAGAATGGAACCAAATTGGAAAACATACTTGAGGATATCATCCAAGAGAACTTCCCCAAACTAGCTAGACAGGCCAACATTCAAATTCAAGAAATGCAGAGAAACCCAGTAAGATATTCCACGAGATCATCCCCAATGCATGATCATCAGATTATCCAAGGTTGAAATGAGAGAAAAAATGTTAAGGGTAGCCAGAGAGAAAGGCCAAGTCACATACAAGGGGAAGCCCATGAGACTAAAAGCAGACCGCTCAGTGAAAAACCCTACAAGCCAGAAGAAATTGGGGACCAATAGTCAACATTCTTAAAGAAAAGAATTTCCAACCCCCAAATTCATGTCCGGCCAAACTAAGCTTCATAAGCAAAAGAGAAATAAAATCCTTTTCAGACAAGCAGATGCTGAGGGAATTTGTTACCACCGGACCTCCCCTGCAAGAACTCCTGAAGGAAGCACTAAATATGGAAAGGAAAAACTGTCATCAGTCACTACAAAACATACTTAAGTACACAGACCAGTGACACAATGAAGTAATCACATAAACAAGTTTGCAAAATAAACAGCTAGCATCATGATGAAAAAAATCAAATCCATACATAACAACACTAACCTTAAATGTAAATGGCTAAATGCCCCAATTAAAAGACACAGAATGACAAGCTGGATAAAGAACAAAGACATATTGGTATGCTGTCTTCAAAAGACCCATCCTACATGCAAAGACAAAATATGCTAAAATAAAGGGAAGGAAGAAATTTACCAAACAAATGAAAAGCAGAAAAAAGCAGGGGTTGCAATCCTAGTTTCTGAAAAACCAAACTTTAAACCAACAAAGATCAAAAAAGACAAAAGAGGGCATTACATAATGGTAAAGGGTTCAATTCAACAAGAAGAGTTAACTACCTAAATATATATGCAACCAATACAATAGCACCCAGATTCATAAAGCAAGTTTTCAGAGACTTTCAAAAGGCTTAGACTCCCACACAATAATAGTGAAAGACTTTAACACCCCACTGACAATATTAGACAGATCATTGTGATAGAAGATTAACAGACATTCAGGACTTAAACTCAGCTCTGGATCAAGTGGACCTGATAGATATCTAAGAACTTTCCACTCCAAAACAACAGAATATACATTCTTCTCATCGTCAAATGGTACTTACTCTAAAATTGATCGCATAATTGGAAGTAAAACACTCCTCAGCAAATGCAAAAGAACAGAAATCATAATAGTCTTCCAGAGCACAGGACAATCAAATTAGAACACAAGATTAAGGAATTCACTCAAAACCACTGTGATGGTTATTACTGAGTGTCAACTTGGTTGGACTGAAGGATACAAAGTATTGATCCTGGGTGTGTCTGTGATGGTGTTGCCAAAAGAAGTTAACATTTGAGTCAGTGGGCTGGGGAAGGCAGATCCACCCTTAATCTGGTGGGCACAATGTAATCACCCGCCAATAAATATAAAGCAGGCAGAAAAATGTGAAAAGGAGAGACTGGCCTAGCCTCCCAGCCTACATCTTTCTCCCATGCTGGATGCTTCCTACCCTTGAACTTGGACTCCAAGTTCTTCTGTTTTGGGACTCAGACTCTCTCTCCTTCCTCCTCAGCTTGCAGACTGTGGGACCTTGTGATTGTGTCAGTTAATATGTAATAAACTCCCCAATACAACCAAACAACTGCATCGAAACTGAACAATGTGCTCCTAAATGACTCTTGGGTACGTAATGAAATTAAGGCAGATGTAGGAGATTGGTCATGGGGTGGGAGAAATTATAGGAAAACACAAACCTTCTTGGAAGGCCGGGAGGTTTTACAAAAGCTTTGAAAGATAATTTGGCTGAAGGCAGCCAAATTCTCTTATGCGGAGCCTGAGAGTAAAACGTAGAAAAAAAGGAAGTGTAAAGGAATTGATCTAGATACGTTAGTTTACTTAGGCCTCAGAACCTGGTCTTTAATCATTTGTGTGCAGGACTGCTCTCTCCAGGGGGGCGGCCATGTTAATTACCCACAAGTGTGTTGACTCAAAGCCTGTGTCATTAAATCTGTACTAAATAAATGCCTGCAGCACTGGCTTGTCAGGACCGTGGCTGCTGGGACTCTTTATGGTGCCCTCCTTGGTGGGCACTCCAGTCCCCTAGCCATGCAGCCAGGCAAAAAACCTGTGTCTGCATACATTTTTTCATCTGTCACTCTGCCAGGGTCTGCCAGTCAGACCCAGCAGCTGTTGCCCTATGTGAGAAATAACTGCAATGGATCGCAATGGAACCGCTGAAAACAAAGGTGAAGAGACTGCACAGTCAGTAAGTCATTGGTACCTGCTTGGGATTTGCAAGTTTGAGGAAATTGTTCAGGCTAGGGTTTCATCATGGGACAACAGTTATCAGCTCAACAGCAACAGTATATAAAAGTATTGAAACAGCTGCTTAAAGCTAGTGGAGCCTTGGTTTCGCAGGCTCAATTAAGGGACCTAATGCAAACTGTTGTTTCCCATAACCCATGGTTCCCAGAAGAAGGTACGCTAGATGTAGAGCTCTTGGAACAAGTGAAGAGAAATCTTCAAGAACATCATGCACAAGGGCAATGGGTCCCAGTCACATCTCTAATGGTATGGGCTTTAGTAAGGGCTGCTTTGGTCCCGCTATACACAGAAGAGCCTAAAAGGGGGAGGGAAGAGGAACCATCACCTACCTTTCCACCTCCATCTCCCTCAGCCTTGCCGTTTCTGGGCAAAAATAACAAAGAGGAAATGGAAGTTTTGCCTGAGCCCCCTCCTCCAATAAATTGGAAAAAAGACAAGGGATACACTACAGCTATGGGACCCTGTCGTAGGCAAGTGGCATTAGAAGGGGAGCTGTTGGCCTGCCTGTTAATACAAAATTGACAAGGCAAAAAGGTATATGAACCCATTTGTTTTAACATTTATAAAAAGATTTAAAAAAAGCATCAAAGCAAGCAGAGTCGCTAGACCATTTACGAAAGGAATAATTGAGGTGATGGCAGACAACTTCTGTATGAGCCCATGGGACTAGTCAGTGCTAGCTAAAACAACTTGGGAGCCCAGTCAATACCTCCTCTGTAGGGCAGAATATGATGAATTGTGCGAACAACAAGCCAACAAAATCAAGTGGCCGGGCAAGACACAACCACTGCTATGCTCCAGGGGAGGGGTCCCCATGCCGATGAACAACAACAACTAAATTGTGATCCCCTGGTCTACACACAAGTGTCTTTGTGTGATCTCAGGGCTTGGAACTGAATTCCCAAAAGTGGAGTTCAACAGGCATTTTTTTGTAAATGTTCGACAAGGGCCACAGGAGCCATTTGTTGAATTTATCATTTGGTTAACCCAGGCAATTAAGAGATGAATTAGTCATGCCCAGGCCACTGATATATTATTACTGCAATTGGTTTATGAAAATGCTAACATCGACTGCCAGCAAGCAATGCAGGCAATCAGAGGACAGGCAGCCACAGTTGGAGAACTTATATGAGCATGTCAACTGGTTGGGACTGAAACACACAAAGCCAAAATATTGGCTATGGCATTAAGACCTCCTAAAATGAAAAGGGAGAAAAACCCAAATTGTTTTCTATGCGGAGAGCCAGGTCATATGAAGCGGGAATGCCCCAATAATAGAGACTAAAGTTAACTCAGGAAAAGAACTCCCTTCTATATGCCCCTGATATAAAAAGGGGAAACATTGGGCAAATCAATGCAGGTCCAAATTGATAAAAACAGCAACCCCATAAGTAATCAGGCAGGAAACTTCATGAGGGACTGGCCCCAGGCTCTGTTCCAAATTGGGGCAATGCCAGTGGCTTTCCTCTGTCAGATGAAAAGCCCACAGTCCTCTCTCAGAGCTGCCACCACTGAGAGCACAGGACTGGACTTACTCTGCCCCAAAGAATTAGGGCTAAAAGAAGACGACCTTAAAAGGGTTGCAACCGGGATCTCGGGCCCACTGCCTCTGGGAAATGTGGGATTAGTCCTAGGGCGATCACACCTATCCCGTAAAGGAATTAATGTGCTCACCAGGGTAGTGATTATCAAGGTGAGATATTAGTTATGATGGAATGTAAAAGTCTGCATATTCTTCCCCCTGGATCAAAGATAGCTCAGTTAATACTCTTACTGTACTGGGTCCCCAACGCCCAGGGAAAAGAAAGGGGAAAGGGAAGTTTTGGAAGCATGGGAGCCACAGGAGTATATTGGAACCAATTAATCACTGATCAGAGACCCATGATTACCTTAAAAATTGGAAATAAAAATTTTACTGGCTTATTGGACACAGGGGTGGGCGTTTCAATAATTAGTTATCAAAACTGAACAGAAACTTGGCTTTGGGTCACTCAGAAACAAAAAATTGTCAGTGTTGGGGAAGCACACACTGCCAAGCAGAGCACGTGCCCCCTAACATGTTGCAATTCAGGGGGAAGAAAGGCAGTTATACAACCCCTAATCATGCCCATCCCTGTTAATCTTTGGGGAATGGGACCTATTAGCCCAATGCGGGAGTCACTCTGCAGACCCCTTTCTAATAATGGCCACTGTTATTATCCCTCCCCTACCCGACATGGCTCTCTCAAGATCCAATTTGGGTAGAACAGTGGCTTTTAAAGGGAGAGAAATTACAAAGAGCCCATGAATTAGTTGAGCAATTAAAAGCCAGCCATATAGAACAATCAAACAGCCCTTGGAATTTGCCCATTTTCGTCATTTCCCAAAAGTCTGGTAAATGGAGACTTTTGCATGACCTGTGGGTTATCAATGCTAATTTGCAACCTATGGGACCCCTTCAACAGGGTCTCCTTTCCCCCATGGTGATTCCTCAATATTGGCCTATAGTTGTTATTGGCTTAAAAGACTGTTGCTATACTATTCCCCTTCCAGAACAGGACAGAGAAAAATTTGCGTTTACAATACCAGCTATCAATAATGAAAGGCTAGCTCACCAATTTCATCGGAAAGTGCTTCCTCAAGGAATGCTGAACAGTCCTACCATGTGTCAGTATGATGTAAATCAAGCTTTGCTCCCCAATAGAAAATAATTTCCTAATTGCACAATTATTCATTTTATGGATGATATTCTACTAGCAGCCCCAATGAGCCAGTACTTTTAAGTTTATATGCCTCTGTCATAAAGAATGCACAGTTAAGAGGTTTAATCATAGCATCTGAAAAAGTACAAATGTTCTCTCCTTGGAAATATCTCAGGTACATACTAATTTCCTGGTCAGTAAGAACTCAAAAGGTTAAATTAAATACTAGCAACTTGCACATCTTAAATGATAATCAGAAATTACTAGGCGATATTAACTGACTTCACCCCACCTTGGGCAAAACTACTGGTAAGTTACAAAACCTGTTTTCTATCTTAAAGGGTGATGCTGCCCTAGACTCTCCAAGGTATTTAACTCCTGCAGCAAAAAGGGAAACAGAAGAAATAGAGCAAGTTATTTCTCAGAGGCAACTAGATCACATAAGATCCACAATACTCAGTTCAGTTGTTTGTTTTTCCCACTAAACATTCTCCAACAGGGTTAACAGGACAGATGCCCCTAGGGCTGAGCTTTCTAGAATGGGTTTTTTGCTCACATACCAGGACTAAATCACCCTCTCCCTATATCCAACTAGTTAGTAAAGTCATCTATTCAGGTGGCAGATGATGCAATCAGTTGCTAGGTTATGACCCTGATGTCATCAGAATTCCTTTAAGTAAAAAGCAATTAGAAGCAATAAGAAGCAGTATTGCCCTTATCTTTAGACCTGCAAATAGCACTTTCTGATTACACAGGCCACATAGAGAATGCCCTTCCTGCTGATAAACTACTTCAGTTCTTATCTCATACTTCTGTGGTTTTGCCTACCAAAATATTTCACTCCCCCATACCTAACGCTTTAACACTGTTTACATGGCTCTGGTAAACATAGAAAAATGGCTGTTTGGTGGAGACCGCATAATTCCCTCACTCATTCTGGATTTACTAGCACTCAGAGAGCTGAAGTGGGAGCCCTGGAAACTTTTTCTGCTCAGCCCATCAATATTGTTAGTGACTCTGCTTATTCTGTTTATTTACTGCAGAACCTTGAAACAGCCCTCATGAAGTCCACTCTGGAGCCCACACTGTGTGCACTTTTTTTTCAACTTCAGCAACTGCTAGATTAATGTACACATCCTGCTTTTATCACACATACTCGAGCCCACAGCTCACTGCCTAGCCCATTGGCTTATGGCAATGATCAAGCAGACCTACAAGTTATGACATTACTGTTTGATCAAGCCACCCAATTGCATCAACTTTTCCACCAAAATTGGAGAAACTTAACAATTTCAACTTACCCAGAGACTTGCTAAATAAATTATCCTGCAATGCTCAGATTGCTAGCTCACAGGCATGTCCCCTCCTTCAAGAGGTGTTAACCCTAGAGGACTAGAACCTAATCAGTTATGGCAAACAGATGTTACACACATCCCCGAATTTGGAAAACTAAGATATGTACATGTATCTGTTGATACCAATTCTCACTTAATTAGCACTCATGCCTTTTCTGGAGAGTCCACTTGACATGTCATTAAACATCTTCTTTTAACTTTTGCCTTTATGGGGCAGCCCACAAAAATTAAAACTGAGAATGGTATGGCTTATGCCAGCTCACAATTTCAATAATTTTGTCACACATGGAACATCCAACATTCCACAAGCATCCTGTATAACCCCCAAGGACAGGCCATAGTAGAACGTACCCATGCCACCCTTAAAATATGCTCAAAAAACAAAAAAAGGGGAATATGAGTAAGGATTAGTAGAACGTACCCATGCCACCCTTAAAATATGCTCAAAAAACAAAAAAGGGGGAATATGAGTAAGGACCCTGCAACACCGCTAGCACAAGCCTTATTTACCCTTCATTTCTTAAATTTAAATGATGAATTTCAATCAGCTGTAGAAAAGCACTTTGCTAAAACTTCTCAAGACATAAAACCCACAGTTTTATGGAAAGATGTTAACAGTAATGTATGGTGTGGTCCAAATAATTTGTTAATGTGGGGAAGAGGATATGCTTGTGTTCACACCCCCTCAGGTCCTCTTTGGATTCCAGTATGATGCATCAAACCATACCATGGCGTGGCTAGGACCCAACCCAGTACCAGAAATGAAGAAAATGACCGTGCAGGACCTGCAGCCCCAGACGATGCAGCTTCCTTGGACGACACAAGCCCTGGACATTACCTGGGGGATGCTGAAGAAGACAACTCTGGAGGCTGAGCGAATCCTGCTCTGGACACAAGACACCATTTACTCCAGATAATTTGTTCCTTGCTATGCTCTCTGTTGTACACTGCAACTCGCATAGGGTATTAATCCTTTTTATGCTCTTGCTTTGTCTGCAACCTGTACCTGCTACACTCTATTGGGTTCATATCTTGCACCCACCTTTCTTCTGCCCCATCACCTGGGCAGACACACACTTCCCAGCCTCTAATAATGTAACTGCTTGGCTAGGAGGAATAGATCTACCCCCAGTGGGGTCCCTCATTAATGTCACACATTGGACTAAGGTGCCAGGTAACACTACATATCACTCCACTATCCTCCTACTGTGTGTAAGTTATAAAAGTTCTAACCCTTACGGTGTACCTGCCCAAACACAATTATGGCTATATCATGGCAAAGGAAATACCTTAACAGTCTTAGTTGTAGGTAGCCTCAAACTGGGCAATGCCACCAATGCCACTTTCCCCAGCATTCCTCCCTGTGCTAAAGAGCAAAGCCAAGAAAGTAATGGATTCCACTTGGTTGGGAGGTCTATCACGGGGCACAAGCCCGTAGCCTCCAGTTAGGCAATTATAACATCTTTAACTGGAGCTCCCACAGCCCTTTCAGAGTGATCATACTGATGTCCTCATCTACCATGGCATCACTGACAGTTTCGTAGCCATGGCCTGTTCCCCTATAATTTGGGCCAATAGGGGGATGGGGTATCCCAGATCCCAACTAGAGTCCATGCCACCCCAGGACACTTTATGGTGCCTGGGACATCTTAGCACCTCCCTTAAAACCTGGCATGGGACATATCATAATTCCAGTCACAATTACACTATGACCATTTTTCATAATCACACTGATCAGTAACTGATTTGCACTATCCATCCACATGTTTTCCTTATGGGAACCAATATTTCCATTACATCCCAAAACTCCACGTTTGTGACCTGAGTGCAGGGACAGGCTTAGTTTGCCTCTTGTATCACTAATTACAATATACCTAATTTAAATTACAAGTGTCATGGTATTAAGGAGACAATCTAAGGCATTCCTACCAGTCAATTTGACACACGATTGGCAAGGTTCCTCTGCTCTTACCACCTTAGAAAGTACTCTGTCCCAGGTCAGACACAAAAGATTCATAGTTACACTTATAGCCTTTATAGTCTCTGCCATAGTCATCCTAGCAATTGCTAGTGTTGCTGTAGTATCTATTACTGAATCACTACAAACAGCTACTTTTGTAAATAATTTGGCCAGGAATGTGTCTAATGAATGTCTCTTACAGCAGGGTATATATAGATCAAAAGATTCTTGCACGTCTGAAAGCCCTCGAAATATGTGCCTTGAAATATGTGGGGGAGCGACAAGATACACTGGCATTCTGACAGCAATTAAACTGTGACTGGGAGCTTAAGCACATCTGTGTCACCTCTCTACCTTGGAATCAATCAATACATAGTTGAGATGAGGTGAAACAACACCTCTAGGGAACCTTTCATGGTAATTTAACAGCAGATGTAAAGCAACTTAAAACTAAAATTCTAGAATCCCTAAATGCCATAGATCTATACACTCAAAAAACAGTCAAATGGAAGGGCATGCAAGAACATCTCTCCTGGATAGACCCCTACTCCTGGGGGTCACTCCTTGATTTGAAAGGAATGTTGCTAATTATACTCATGTTTGTCTTATGTTACTTGAAAATTGTAGGATGCAAAGCTGGAATATGAGTTATAACTGCTGTGCCGGACAAACCTGTTGCTGCACACATCTGCACACCTCAATCAACAAAACCTGATGCAAAAAAAAAGAAAGAAAGAAAGAAAAGGGGAAGATATAGGACATCATTCAGGGTGGTGGGAGAAATTATAGGAAAAACACAAACCTTATTGGAAGGCCGGGACGTTAAACCTTTGAAAGATAATTTGACTGAAGGCAACCAAATTCTCTTATCTGGAGCCTGAGAGAATTGATCTAGATAAGTTAGTTTACTTAGGCCTTGGAACCTGGACTTTAATCATTTGCGTGCAGCAGTGCTCTCTCCAGGGAGGTGACCATGTTAATTACCCACAAGTGTGTTGACTCAAAGTCTTTGTCATTAAATCTATACTAGATAAATCCCTGCAGCACTGGCTTATCAGGGCTGCAGCTGCTGGGACTCTTTATGGCACCCTCCTCAGTATCTGTGGGTGGCCTGGTCCCCTAGCCACGTGGCCAGGCAAAAAACCTGTGTCTGCATAAATTTTTTCATCCATTGCTTGGCCAGGGTCTGCCAGTCAGACCTGGCAGACAGAAATCAAGAAGTTCTTTAAACAAATGAGAACAAAGATAAAATGTACCAGAACCTCTGGGATGCAGCTAAAGCAGTGTTAAGAGGGAAATTTATAGCACTAAATGACACATCAAAATGCTAGAAAGACCTCAAGTTAGCAACCCAACATCACAACAAAAATAACTAGAGAACCAAGAACAAACATATGCCAAATTTAGTAGCAGATAAGAAATATGCAAGATCAGAGTAGAACTGAAAGAGATAGAGACACACACACACACAAAAACCTTCAAAAAACAAATCCAGAAGCTGGATTTTTTTTTAAATAATAAAACAGAGTGCTACCTAGACTAATAAAGAAGAAAAGAGATAAGATTATCAAGTAAACACAATCAGAAGATAACGAAAATAACACCGCTGACCACACAGAAATACAACCAACCATCAGAGAATACTATAAATAAATACCTCTATACACACAAACTAGAAAATAAAGAAGAAATGGATATTTTCCTGGGCACATACACCCTCCCAGGACTGAACCAGGAAGAAACTAAATCCCTGAATAGACCAATAATGAGTTCTGAAATTGTGGCAGTAATAAATAACCTACCAACCAAAAACCAAAAAACAAACAAACAAAAAACCAACCCAGGACCAGGCTTCACAGCTGAATTCTAGCAGAGGTACAAAGAAGAGCTGGTACCATTCCTACTAAACTAAAGGAAAGTGTTTCCTTTAAGATCTGGAACAAAACCAGGATGTCCACTTTCACTATTTTGACCAAGATTTTACTAGAAGTTTTACCCACAGCAATAAGGCAAAAGGAAGAAATATAAAGCAACAAAGAGAAAGAACTCAAATTGTCCTATTTGCAGATGACATGATCATATATAATTAGGAAAGCCTAAAGATGTCACCAATCTTTCAAATTCAATAAAGTTGCAGGATACAAAATCAACACATGAATGTCAGTAACATATCTATATGCCAACAATAAACAATCTGAAAAGAAATTTCTAAAATCCCATTTATAATAGATACAAAAAATTTTAGGAATAGATTTACTCAAAGAGGTAAAATATTTCTGTAAATTATAAAACTGATGAAAGAAATTAAAAAGGGCACACACACACACACACACACACACACACACACACACAAACAATGGAAAAGACATCCCATGGTAATGGGTTGGAAGAAGTAATACTGCTAAAATGCCTGTACTACCCAAAGCAATACACAATTTCAATGCATTTCCAATCACAATACAAATTACATTCTTCATAGAAAGATAAAATAATTATAAAGTGTGAATGGAAATACACAACACCCTGAATAAGCAAAACAATCTTGCACAAAAAGAACAAAGCTGCAGGCACTAAAATAATTTCAAAATATACTACTAAGCAACAGTAACCAAAGCAGCATAATACTGGCATAAAAACAGACACATATACCAAGAGTACAGAACAAAGGACCCAGAAGTAAATCCACATATTTTACAGCCAACTGATTTTCTTTTTATTTTACTTTAAGTTCCGGGACACATGTGCAGAACGTGCAGGTTTGTTACATAGGTATACGTGTACCATGGTGGTTTGCTGCACCCATTGACCCATCCTCTAAGTTCCCTCCCCTCATCCCACACCCCACAACAGGCCCCAGAGTATGTTGTTCCCTTCCCTGTGTCCATGTGTTCTCATTGCTCAACTCTCACTTATGAGTGAGAACATGAGGTGCTTGGTTTTCTGTTCCTGTGTTAGTTTACTGAGGAAGATGGCCTCCAGCTTCATCCACGTCCCTGCAAAGGAAATAATCCCTTTTTTATGGCTGCATAGTATGCCATGGTGTATATATACCACATTTTCTTTATCCACTTTAACACTGATGGGCATTTTGGTTGGTTCTATGTTATTGCTATTGTGAATAGCACTGCAATAAACATATGTGTGCATGTATCTTTATAATAGAATGATTTGTGTTCCTTTGGGTATATACCCAGTAATGAAATTGCTGGGTCAAATGGTATGTCTGGTTCTAGGTCCTTGAGGAATCGCCACACTGTCTTCCACAATGGTTGAACTAATTTACATTCCCACCAATAATGTAAAAGCATTCCTATTTCTCCACAGCCTCACCAACATCTGTTGTTTGTTGACTTTTTAATAATCACCATTCTGACTGGCATGAGATGGTATCTTATTGTGGTTTTGATTTGCGTTTCTCTGCTGATCTGCAATGTTGAGCTTTTTTTCTGTATGTTTGTTGGCCACATAAATGTCTTCTTTTGAATAGTGTCTGTTCATATACTTTGCCCACATTTTGATGACATTGTTTTAATCTTGTAAATTTAAGTTCCTCATAGATTCCAGATATTAGACCTTGGTCAGGTGGGTAGATTGCAAAAATTTTCTCCCATTCTGTAGTTTGACTGTTCACTCTGATGATAGTTTCTTTTGTTGTGAAGAAGCTCTTTAGTTTCATTAGATCCCATTTGTCAATTCTGGCTTTTGTTGCAATTGCTTTTAGTGTTTATGTCATGAAGTCTTTGCCCATGCCTATGTCTTGAATGTTATTGCCTAGGTTTTTTCCTAAGGTTTTCATGGCTTTGAGATTTACATTTGAGTCTTTATTCCATCTTGAGCTAATTTTTGTATAAGGTGTAAGGAAGGGGTATAGTTTCTGCTTTTTGCATATGGCTAGCCAGTTCTCCCAGCACATTTATTGAATAGAAAATCCTTTCCCTGTTGCTTGTTTCTGTCAGGTTCATTGAAGAACGGATGATTGTAGATGTGTGATGTTATTTCTAAGGTCTCTGTTCTGTTCCATTGGTCTGTCTGTCATGCTGTTTCGGTTACTGTAGCCTTGTATCATAGTTTCAAGTCAGGTAGTGTGATGCCTCCAGCTTTGTTCTTTTTGCTTAGAACTGTCTTGGCTATATGGGCTCTTCTTTGGTTCTATATGAACTTTAAAGTAGTTTTTTTCTAATTATGTGAAGAATGTCAATGGTAGTTTGATGGTAATAGAATTAAATCTACAAATTAATGTGGGTAGTATGGCCATGTCCATTATATTGATTCTTCCTATCCACGAGCATGGAGTGTTTTTCCATTTGTTTGTGTCCTCTCTTATTTCGTTGAGCAGTGGTTTGTAGTTCTCCTTGAAGAAGTCCTCAAGGTCCTTCACATCCCTTGTTAGCTGTATTCTTAGGTATTTTATTCTGTTTGTAGCAAGTGTGATTGGGAATTCATTCATGATTTGGCTTTCTGCTTGTCTATTGTTGATGTATAGGAATGCATGTAATTTTTGCACTTTGATTTTGTATCCTGAGACTTTGCTGAACTTGCTTATCAGCTTAAGGAATCTTGTGGCTGAGACAATGGGGTTCTCTAAATATACAATCATGTCATCTGCAAATAGAGACAGTTTGACTTCCTCTCTTCCTATTTGAATATCCTTTATTTCTTTCTCTTGCCTGATTGCCCTGGCCAGAACTTCCAATACTATGTTGAAAAAAAATGGTGAGAGAGGGCATCCTTGTCTTGCGCAGGTTTTCAAAGGAAATGCTTCCAGCTTTTGCCCATTCAATATGATATTGGCTGTGGGTTTGTCTAATTCTGTGAAGAATGTGAATGGTAGTTTGATGGGAATAATATAACTATAAATTATTATCTTGAGACATGTTCCATCAATATCTAGTTTGTTGACAGCTTTAACATGAAGGGATGTGAAATTTTATAAAAGGACTTTTCTGCATCTATTGAGATAATCATGTGGTTTTTGTCTTCGGTTCTGTTCATGTGATGGATTACGTTTATTGATTTGCCTATGTTGAACCAGTCTTGCATCCCAGGGATGAAGTCACCTTGATTGTGGTGGATAAGTTTTTTGATGTGCTGCTTGACTTAGTTTGCCAGTATTTTATTGAGGATTTTTGCATCGATGTTCATCAGGAATATCAGCCTGAAGTTTTCTTTTTTTGTTGTGTCTCTGCCAGGTGTGGGTATCAGGATGATGCTGGCCTCACAAAATGAGTTAGCATCCTTTTCAATTTTTTGGAATAGTTTCAGAAGAAATGGTACCAACTCCTCTGTACTTCTCATAGATTTCGGCTGTGAATCTGTCTGCTTCTTGGCTTTTTTTTTTTGGTTGGTTGGCTATTAATTACTGCTTCAATTTCAGAACTTGTTATTGGTCTATTCAAGAATTCGACTTCTTCCGGGTTTAGTCTTGGGAAGGTGTATGTATCGAGGAATTTATCAATTTCTTCTAGATTTTCTAGTTTATCTGTGGAGAGGTGTTTATGGTATTCTCTGAGGATAGTTTGTATTTCTGTGGGGTCAGTGGTGATATCCCCTTCATCATTTTTCATTGTGCCTATCTGATTCTTCTCTCTTTTCTTCTTTATTAGTCTAGCTAGCAGTTTATTTTGTTAATTTTTTCAAAAACCAGTTCCTAGATTCATTGATTTTTGGAGGGTTTTTTGTGTCTCTATCTCCTTCAGTTCTGCTCTGATCTTAGTTATTTCTTGTCTTCTGATAGCTTTTGGATTTGTTTGCTCTTGCTTCTCTAGTTCTTTGAATTGCAATGTTAGGGTGTCGATTTCAAAGTTTTCCAGTTTTCTGATGTGAGCATTTAGTACTATAAATTTCCCTCTTAACACCGCTTTAGCTGTGTCCCAGAGATTCTGGTACGTTGTCTCATTGTTCTCATTGGTTTCAAAGAACTTGATTCTTGCCTTAATTTTGCTATTTACCCAGGAATCTTTCAGGAACAGGTTTTTCAATTTCCATGTAGTTGTGTGGTTTTGAGTGAGTTTCTTAATCCTGAGTTTTAATTTGATTGCGCTGTGGTCTGAGAGACTGTTATAATTTCCATTGTTTTGCATTTGCTGAGTAGTGTTTTACTTCCAATTATGTGGTCAATTCTAGAATAAGTGCCATGTGGCACTGAGAATGGATATTCTGCAGATTTGGGGTGGAGAGTTCTTTAGATGTCTATTGGTTCTGCTTGGTCCAGAGCAGAGTTCAAGTCCGGAATATCCTCGTTAATTTTTCTGTCAATCCGTCTAACATTGACAGTAGGGTGTTAAAGTCTCCCACTTTTGTTATGTGGGAGTCTAAGTCTCTTTGTAGGTCTCTAAGAACTTGCTTTATGAATCTGGGTGTTCGTTTATTGGGTGCATATATGTTTAGGACAGTTACCTCTTCTTGTTGCATTGATCCCTTTAGCATTATGTAATGTCCTTCTTTGTCTTTTTTGATCTTTGTTGGGAAGTTTGTTTTATCAGACACTAGTATTGCAACCCCTCCTTTTTTTGCTTTCCATTTGCTTGGTAAATATTCCTCCATTCCTCTATTTTGAGCCTGTGTCTTTGCACATGAGATGGGTCTCCTGAATACAGCACACTGATGGGTCTTGACTCTATCCAAATTGCCAGTCTGTGTCTTTTAATTAGGGCACTTAGTTCATTTACATTTAAGGTTAATATTGTTATGTGAATTTGATGCTGGCATCATGATCCTAGCTGGTTATTTTGCATACTAGTTGATGCAGTTTCTTCATAGTGTCACTGGTCTTTATATTTTGGTGTGTTTTTACAGTGGCTGGTTCCCTTTTTTCCTTTCCATATTTAGTGATTCCTTCAGGAGCTCTTGCAAGGAAGGCCTGGTGGTGAAAAAAATCCCTTAGCCTTTGCTTGTCTGGAAAAGATTTTATTTCTCCTTCATTTAAAAGTTTATTTTTTCTGGATATGGAACTCTGGGTTGAAAAATCTTTTCTTTTAGAATGTTGAATATTGGCCCCCACTCTCTTCTGGATTGTAGGGTTTCTGCTGAGAGATCTGCTGTTAGTCTGATGGTCTTCCCTTTGTCGGTTACCTGACCTTTCTCTCTGGCTGCCTTAACACTTTTTCCTTCATTTTGGCCTTGGAGAATCTGATGATTATGTGTCTTCGGGTTGATCTTCTCATGAAGTATCTTAGTAGTGTTCTCTGTATTTCCTGAATTTGAATGTTGTTCTTACTAGGTTAGGGAATTTCTCTTGGATAATATCCTGAAGTGTGTTTTCCAGCTTGTTTCCATTCTCCCCATCTCCTTCAGATACTCCAGTCAATCATAGGTTCAGTCTTTATATAGTCCCATATTTCTCTGAGGTTTTGTTCATTCCTTTTCATTCTTTTTTCTCTAATTTTGTATGCATGCCCTTTTTTTTAGCAAGGTGGTCTTCAAACTCTGATATCCTTTCTTCCACTTGGTCAATTCAGCTATTGATACTTGTGTATGCTTCACCAAGTTCTTGTGCTGTGTGTTTCAGCTCCATCAGGTCATTTATATTCCTCTCTAAAATGGTTATTCTAGTTAGCAGCTCCTCTAACCCTTTATCTACCTTCTTAGCTTCTTTGCATTGGGTTAAAACATGCTCCTTTCACTCAGTGAAGTTTGTTATTACCCATCTTCTGAAGCCTACTTCTGTCAATTCATCCATCTCATCCTCTGTCCAGTTCTGCACGCTTGCTGGAGAGGAGTTCAATCATTTGGAGGAAAAGAGGCACTCTGGTATTTTGGGTTTTCAGTTTTGTTGTTGTTGTTGTTGTTATTGCTGTTATTGTTGTTGATTCTTTCTCTTCTTCATAAGTTTGTCTAAGTTTTGATTTTTGGAGCTGCTGTCCCTTGGGGTTTTTGTTGGTATGTTTATTTTGTGGTTGATGCTGTTGTTGTTGCTTTCTGTTTGTTTTTTCTTTCAATAATCAGGTCCATCTTCTCTTCAGCTGCTGTGGTTTGCTGGGGGTTCACTTCAGGCCCTATTCATCTGGTTCTCTTCCACGCCTGGAGGCTGGAGAACAGCAAAGTTGGGTGTTTATTTCTTCCTTTGCGATCTCTGATCTCAAGGGGCATTGACCTGATGTCAGTAGAACTGCTCCTGTATAGGGTGTCTGACAACTCCTGTTGGAGGATCTCACCCAGTTTGGTGGCACAGGGAACAGAATCCATTTAACCAAGCACTCTGTCCCTTCATGGAGGAGATGTACCTCACTGGGCAGAAACCCACTCATCTACGCTGCCTGGATTCCTCAGAAGTAGCAGGAGGAAAGGCTAAGTCTGCTGGTCCACAGAGACTGTGGCCATGCCTTCTGCTAGGGGCTCAGGTCCAGGGAAAACAGAGTTCTGTCCCTGAGCCCATGGATGAAGTTGGTGGAGTTCCTGCAGGGAGGCCCCACCCAGTGAGGAGGGATGGGTCAGCATCAGGCCTGAAGAGGTACTCTGGCCACAGTCTGACACATAGCCAGTGTGTTAGGCTTTAGGGGACATCTCTTGGGACTAAGTCATCCAGCCTCCCTGGCTCCAGCAGGGGAAACTTGTGGCCTCAAGCTACAGAGATGGCTCCCACCCTTCCCCTGCCCATAGAGCTTAGTGCTTTAGGCAGCTATCTGTTCCAGTGCTGGCGGTTGCCTCTCCCCCAAGGAGCTCAATCAGCTTAACAGGCAGCCACAGCTGTGGTGCTGGTTGCCCGTCTCTCCAGGAACTCAGCAGGGGAGTTCTAGAAACTCCCTAGAACTTAACTCTAGTTAAGTTCTAACTGGAAATTTAATCAGATTCTAGCTGAGATGCTGCTGAGAATCTGCACGGCTCTGATGTTGGAACCCTAGTCCCCAGTGGCATGGGCTTATAAGTGGGATCTTCCAATTCGTGGGTTACACAGTTCTGTAGAAAAAGCATGGTTTCCCTAGCTGGGTAGCATGCTCACTCCCTTCAATCAACTGACTTTCAATGAAGGCACCAAAGATATACCATGGGTAAAGTGTATCCTCTTCAATAAATGGTACTGGGAAAACTGGATATCCATATGCAGAAGAATGAAACTAGACTCCTATCTCTCACCATATACAAAAATCAAATAGAAATGTATTTTAGACTTAAATGTAAGACCTGAAACTATGAAACTACTATAAGAAAAGTTGGAGAAATGCTTCAAGGCATTGGTCTGGTTAAAGATTTTATGGATAAAACTTTGAAAGTAAAAATAGACAAATGGGATTACAACAACAACAACAAAAAAACAAGGCAATAAAGTAAAAAAGACAGAAATGAAATTGTCTCTGTTTGCTTATGATCTTATCCTGTAAATAGAAAACCTGACAGATTCCACCAAAAAACTGTTAGAGTTGATAAACAAATTCAATAAATTTACAGGACACAAAATCAACATACGAGTTTCAGTTGTGTTTCTATATACTACAAACTAAGAAAGAAATTAAGAAAGCAATACCATTTACAATAGCATCACAAAAATTTACTCAGGATTAAAGTTCACTAAAGATGTGAAAGATCTGTATCCTGAAACTACAAAACAATGATAATATAAATGGAAGAACACACAGATGGAAGGATATTTTGTGTTTGTGTATTGAAAGAATATTGTTAAAATGTCCATACTACCTAAAGCAACCTACAGATTCAAGACAATCCCTATGAAAATTCCAAAGTTATATTTCACAACAATAGAAAAAGCATTTTCTAAAATTCATTTGGAACCACAAAAGATTGCAAATAGCCAAAACAGTCTTGAGAAAAAAGAACAAAGCTGGAGGTCTCACACTATCTGATTTCAAAATATATTACAAAGCTATAAAAATCAAAACTGCATGGTAACAGCATAAATACAGACACATTGGACAATAGAACAGGATAGAGTGCCCAGAAATAAACTTATGTTTATTCATGGTCAAACCATGGTTAATTGGTTTGACAAAGTTGCTAAGAACACACAATAGAGAAAGGACAGTCTCTTTAATAAATGATATTGAAACAACAGAATATCCACATGCAGGGGAATAAAATTGGAACCTTACCTCATACCACACATAAAAATCAGCTCAAAATGGATTAAAGACTTAAATGCAGGACCTGAAAATATAAAACTACTAGAAGAAAACATAGGATAAAATCTCCATGACACTGGTCTGGGTAGTAACTTCTTGGTAAAAGCGCAGGCAACAAAAGCAGAAATAAATGAATAGGACTGCAGAAGGCACTCCTCATAAACATTGCAGGGAGGCAACAGACATGTAGAAGGCTAGGGCAAGAGATTACAAGTCAATACATAAAAATAGACCAGCTAAAGTTCCAAAGATGAGAGTAGTTGTAAAATTAAGACACTGAAACACAGTTGCAGGGGCCATTGAAAACAATATGCTAAGAATAGATAAGGCTCAAGGACAGTATCTCTAGCTAGTTGCACTTTTAATGAACTCCAGTAGTCAAGGACAGTATCTCTAGTTGAACTTTGAATGAACTCTAGTAGGCGCCAAGAAGGCAGACAAATAAGAAAGAGCTTAGAGACAAGGAACTAAGCAGAAGGTTACATCTGGGTGCAGAAAGTTTGTTTTGCATTGTGTTATTTTTGCTGACGTGGGGTTTATGGAGTATAAATAAAGTGAGGCGGAGGCTCTAGGTGCGGCCGCCATGTTCTCTGTTTGTCTTTGTCTCTTGTGTCTGTTCATTCTCCACCACC
>NW_016822246.1:17556-23877 GCF_001698545.2 Rhinopithecus bieti | reverse complement strand
TTGCAGGGGCCATTGAAAACAATATGCTAAGAATAGATAAGGCTCAAGGACAGTATCTCTAGCTAGTTGCACTTTTAATGAACTCCAGTAGTCAAGGACAGTATCTCTAGTTGAACTTTGAATGAACTCTAGTAGGCGCCAAGAAGGCAGACAAATAAGAAAGAGCTTAGAGACAAGGAACTAAGCAGAAGGTTACATCTGGGTGCAGAAAGTTTGTTTTGCATTGTGTTATTTTTGCTGACGTGGGGTTTATGGAGTATAAATAAAGTGAGGCGGAGGCTCTAGTTGCGGCCGCCATGTTCTCTGTTTGTCTTTGTCTCTTGTGTCTGTTCATTCTCCTCCACCACCACCGCGGTCCTCAATACACAGTTATGTATACGGGGAATTGAGAAAGCCACACACAGGACCAGGCAAAATGCATACTCAGAAAACACCTGAGAAGATCGTAGCTTTTCATCTCATTCCTATGCTAAGATAGAGCTCAGGTAATCCATTAAGAACTGCCCCTGAACAGATCCAGTCTGCAAAGACTGGCAGATGTGGTTGTTTTTTCAAATTCCCAGTGTTCAACAACAATGAAATAACAGGGCATACAAGAAAACAAGAAGGCACAGCCCACTCTTAGGAACAAATAAACTGGCAGAAAACATTCATAAGAAAGTCCAGACATTGCACTTATGTGACAAAGACTTTAAAAGAGCTTTCTTAAGTATTGTTAAAGAACTAAAAACATAAATATAGAAATAAAATCAAGAAAATGATAAACAAAATTAAAATTAAAAAAAGAGCTGGGTGCGGTGGTTCACGCCTATAATCCCAGCACTTTGGGAGGCCGAGGTGGGCAGATCACGAGGTCAAGAGATTGAGACCATCCCGGCTAACACGGTGAAAGCCAGACTCCGTCTCAAAAAATAAAATAAAATAAAATAAAATAAAATAAAGAGATAGAAGATGTAAAAAGAAACCAAACCAAATTCTAGAGCTGAAAAATACAATAACTGAAATAGAAATTCAATAGAGGGAGTTGAAGAGCAGAGTTGAGCAGGCAGAAGAATCAACAAAGCAGAAGTTAGGACAATGAAAGTGACTGAACCTGAAGAGAATAAAGAAAATGAAGAAAAATGAGCAGCGACTATGGGACTTGTGAGACACCATTAAATGGACAAATATGTGTATTATGGGCTTTCAAGAAGAGACCTGGGATACAGGAGCAGAAACTTTGAAGAAATTATGGCTAAAACCTTCCCAAATTTAATGAATGAAATGAATTTACAAATCCAAGCTCAATGATATCCAAGTATGATAAACCCAAAGAGACCAACACCAAGACATACTCAAACTATCAAAAGAAAACACCAAAACAATCTTAAAATCAGCAAGAGAAGTAACTGTCATATACAAGGGATCCTCAATAAGATTTTTGCTGATTTCTCAGAAGAAACTTTGGAGGCAAGAAGGCAGTGAATATATACTTAAAGTATTGCAACAAAAAACATCTGTTAACATAGAATTCCATATGCAGCAAAACTTTCCTTCAAAAATAAAGGAAAAATTAAGACGTTCTAAGATAAACAAAAGCTGAGGAAGTACATTACCATTAGATCTGCCCTACAAAAAATGCTAAACGATGCTAGAAAGTAACTCAATTCCAGAGGACAATATAAACAGCTCTGGTAAAGGTAAACACCTGCACATATATAAAAGACATCATTATTACCATATTGTAATATACTGCTTTTTTATTTCTATAAAACAAATGATAAACACATAAAATAATTGTGAGCCTACATTAGTGGGTATACAATATATACAATGTAATTTGTGACATCAATAACAAAGTGTCAGAGGAACAGGTATGTACATAAATAGAGATTCTGTATCTGATTTATGTTCAGTTGTTATTAATTTAAAGTGGACTCTTGTAACTTTTTAATGTCATATGTAACCTCCACGGTAACCACAGAGATAATATCTATAAAATAAACACAAAAGACAATTAGAAGAAAATAAAAATGTGTCATTAAAAAAAAAAAAAAAGAAGAACTAAACAGAAAATGGTCGTAAGGGAAAGCAATAAGGGACAAAAAAGTTATAAGACATGCAGAAAAGAAATAAACGGCAAAGTAAGTTTTTACTTACCATTATTGTTTTAAATGTACATTGATGAAACTCTCTACCAAAATTTCAGAGATTGGGAGAGTGGATAAAAAGTGCTCTCAGTTGAGTGCAGCAGTGCGTACCTGTAGTTCCAGCCTCTCAGGAGTCTAAAGCAGGAAGATTGCTTGAGGCTAGGAGTTTGAGGCTGTAGTGCACTGTGATCATTCCTGTGAATAGCCACTGCACTCCAGCTGGGACAACACAGTAAGACCTTATCTTTAGAAATATAAAACATAAAGAAATCCTATCTATAAAGACTCACTTTGGATTAAATACACAAATACATGGAAAGTAAAATGATAAAAATATTACATGCTAATAGTAACCAACAGAGAGCAAAAATAAATACAATAATGTCAGACCAAATTGGCCTTAAGTAAAATTCTTACAAGTGACAAAGAACAACATATTAAAAAATGGTCAACGTAGCAGCTAAGAATATGTAAAAAGTATAAAAAGATATATACCAAACATCACAGCTCTAACCATATGAAGCAAACATTGACAAAATTGAAGGGATAATAGCTTCAGACTTCCATACACCACTTTCAATAATGAAGTTAACACCAAGAGAGAAATAAAAGAGAGTACTTGCATAACATCATGAGCCAACAGGACCGAAGAGACATATACACAACACTCCATCCAACAGCAGAATACACATTATTTTCAATGGTACATGAAACATTCTCCAGGATAACCCAAAAGTTAGTTATTGAAAAAGATAAACAAAATTGACAACCTTTAGCTAGACTGATGAAGAAAAAAGAGAAGACTCAATAAAATCAGAAATAAATGTGGAGACGTTACTACTGGTTTAAAAAAAAATAAAAAATGATTGTAAGAGAATATGGTAAATAACTATATGCAAGTTGGTTAGGCTAAATGAAATGACTAAATTCTTAGAAACACAAAAGCTACTAAGGCTGAATCAGGAATAAATAGAAAATCTAAATAGAACAATAGGTGGTAAGATGATTTAATTAGAAATAAAAAACCTCCCTCAAATGAAAGACCTAGACATATATGACTTCATTGGTGAATTATTCCTAACATTTAAAGAAGAATTAATACCAGTCCTTCTCAAACTCTTCAAAAAATTGAAAGAACTGATTCTCTGAGGACATTACCCATTTAACAAAGCTATTCAAACACACTACAAAGAAAGAAAACTACTCTTACATCCCTTATTAATACTGATGCAAAAATTCACAACAAAATAGTAGCAAATCAAAGTCAGTAGCATAATAAAAGGATTGTAAACCATGATGGAGTATGATGTATTCCTGCAATGCAAGAATGATTCATCATATGAAAGCCAATGTGATATACTACATTAACAGAATGAATGAAAACAACCACATGATCATTTACATTGATGCAAAACAAACATTTGAAACATTAAAGAGTAACATCACCAAGATAAGATGGCAGAATAAGAGGTTCCAGCTTTCATCCCCCTACAGATACACTGGTTTTGGCAATCACCCATAGATGAGAACAATTTTGTGGGAGCCAGAGTCTAACTAAGGCTTCAGCACTGTAATCCAGCAAAAATCCTGAAAGTGGACACATTAAAGAGGGTAAAAACAACAGTTTCAATTTACCCATGTCATCTCTCCACCAAGATGGCACAGCTTGATGCCAAAAAAGCCCCCCTCCTTAACCTGCAATTTCTACGATGGAGAAAAGTTAGAGTTAAATGAGCACTTGGCTTCCTCAGCCTTGCAGGATATGGCCCAGGCTCACTTCTATCTCTCTGCACCTTGAATACTGAGGGAATGTGTATGGTTAAATTGTTTGGAGACAGCAAGAAGCAAAAAGAAGGGGAGGGAGAGCACAACAACCAGTGTGCAGTTCAAAACAGTGGCTATAGATCCTGTTAACTTGCCTAAAGACTCCACCACAAGGCCCACCCAAGAAACCTGAAGAATGACTTGCCTGAGGAACCCACCAACTAGCCAACGGGAGCTGTGAGCACTTAATTAACCCCTACAACACTGTGGATGGTGCCCATACTTCCCTGAGCACAGCCTGCCTGACCTCCCACAGACAGTACATGAATCTCAGTGGCAGGTATATATCTTAATAGCTGGCTTGACTCTTTTGGTTTGAGAAAAGGCATTCAACCTTGTTCATGCTTGGACAGTGCCATAGGGAGAAGAAACAGGAGGCTCATCACCATACCTGGCTTGACAGGATAAAGGCACACCATTCTAACACTTGTCCCCTAGGAAAGAACAAGTGAAGCAGGGTGGGCACATTCACAGAAAAGTTCTGAGAGACCTTTGGAATCTCCACCTAGGCTCAGTGGTAAAGTTCTATCTCTCTTGAAGCCAAAGAGTAAACACTGGAGAAGGTGAGTGTTCCTTCAATTGTGAAGACAGCAATGTGTGGCCAAAAGGAAAATAAAGGATCAAGGAAATATGATACCACAAAAAGAATAAAATAAAGTTCCAGTGAAGACCCTGAATAAATAGAGAATCAACAAAGAGCTTGACAAAAATTCAAAACAATCATCTTAAGGAAACTCATTAAGAGAACACAGACAATTATACAATATCAGAAAAACAAAACATGAACAAAATGAAAAATTCAAAAAAAAGCAGAAGAAAATCTATTTAAAAAAAATCCAGAAATCCTAGAGCTGAAAATCACAATGACCGAAAAGAAAAGTGTAATGAAGACAGCCAATGTCTGACTTGATCAAGCTAAGGACAATATCAGCATCCTCAAAGACAGATCATTTGAAATTATCCAGTTACAGGAAGAAAAAGAAAAAAAATAAGAATGAGTACAGAAAGCCAATGAGACTTATTGGACAAAAGCAAGTGAACCAATATAAACATTCTGGGAGTCAAAGAAGGAGCAGAAAAAGAGAAATAACAGAAAGCTTATTTAAATAAATAATGACAGAAAACTTCTCAAATCTGGAAAGGAAATGGACATCCAGATGCATGAAGCTTAAAGAATTCCAAATAGGTTGAGCGCCAAGAGGTCTTCACTGAGACACGTTTTAATGAAATTGTCAAAAGTCAAAAACAGAGACAATTTTGAAAGTGAAAACAACTCATCACATCCAAGGGAACTATTCACCACTGCCCCAATAAGAAAATCAGCAGATTTCTCAGCAGAAACCTTACAAGTCACAAGAGAGTGAGACCATATATTCAAAGTGCTGAAGGAAAAAAATCCGCCAATCAATAATACTATACCTAGTAAAGTTGTCCTTTAGAAATGGAGATAAAGACATTTCCACACAAATGGGGGCGGGAGGGAGGGTAAGTTCATCACCAGTAAATCTGCCTTGTAAGAAATGCTAAACGAGGTTTTTCAAGTTGAAATAAAAGAATGCTTATTAGCAACATAAAAACACAAAAAAGTATAAAACTCACAGTAAAGGTAAGCAGAGTCAAGTTAAGAATAACAATACTGGCGGGGGGTGGTGGCTCATGCCTGTAATCTCAGCACTTTTGGAGGCTGAGGTCAGTGGATCATGAGGTCAGGAGATTGAGACCATCCTGGCTAACACGGTGAAATCCCGTCTCTACTAAAAATACAAAAAATTAGCTGGGCGTGGTGGTGGGCGCCTGTAGTCCCAGCTACTCGGGAGGCTGAGGCAGGAGAATGGCATGAACCCGGGAGGCGGAGCTTGCAGTGAGCCAAGATCCTGCCACTGCACTCCAGCCTGGGTGAAAGAGCGAGACTCCATCTAAAAAAACACCCAAAACCAAAAAACAAACAACAAACAACAAACAAACAAACAAAAGGAATAACAATACTGTAATGGTGGTTAAAATCACTTATCTCTATGATAAAAGTTAAAAGACAAAGTATTACAACTATAGCTACATTAATTTGTTAATGGATACATAACACAAAAAGAAAAAAATAACCTCATGGTAACCTCCAAAGAATAAAACCTATAGTAGACGCAGAAAAGATGAGAAAAAAAAAAAAAATAAAAGCATACCACTATGGAAAAAAAAATCAACAAATGAAAAGGAGGACAGCAAAAGGGGAAGAAAGAAACTATAAACCAGTCAGGAAATACTTTAAAAAACAGCAATAACAAGTCCTTACCTACCAATAATTAATTTAAATGTTAATAAATTAAAATCTCCAATAGAAAAACAGAGTGGCTGCTCAGTGAAATAAAAGAGG
>NW_016822246.1:6671-15666 GCF_001698545.2 Rhinopithecus bieti | reverse complement strand
CAGCCAGGAGCCATGGACTCTTAGCTCTAGAAATGACTGTGGAAAATAAATCCACCACCCTCATTGTTGCATTTCACACTGAGTGTGAAAGGAGTTAACTTCCTTGCTCAAAGCCATAGACCTGCTGCAGCTCTCAGAGTGACAAATGGCAGAGCCAGGTTATCAGCCAGAACTGGAAGCTCTCATCATTTTCCCCTTCCCCTACTTTGATCTCATCACTTACTACATCCCATTCACCTAACCTTCCTCCTTGTTTGTTTGAATTCCTGCCCTTTCACAAAACAGTTTCCATAATCAGCTTTACTGAGGTATGATATAAAGTAAATGTGTCAATTTTAAACATCCAGTTCTAAGAGTTTCATCAAATTTATATACCCATATGTAGTATGTGTAACCACCAGAATCAAGATATAGGACATTTCTATTGTCCTCCTAATTTTTCTTGCTCCATGTTTCATTTGCAGCCAACCCCACTCCAACCCCTGGCCCTAGGCAACCACTGATCCACTTTCTGTCACTGTTGATTAGTTTTGTGTGTACTCAAATGTCACATAAATGAAATCCTACCATGTGTACATTTTTATGTTGTCTGGTTTCCTTCATTCAACATAAATATTTTGAGATTCATTCGTGCCATGGTGTTACCTGCCTCAGTAGTTTGTTCCTTTTTATTGCTGAGTAGGATTTCACCGTATGGATGTACAAATGTCTGTTCAGTTGTTCTCCTGTTGATAGATGTTTGGGTTGTTATTAGTCTTTTGCTATTATGAATAAAGCAGCTATGGATGTTCTTGTACCAGTCTTTGTATGGACATATATTTTTGTTTCTTGTGGGTAAATATCTAGAAGTGGAACGAATGGGTCATATGGTGAGTGTATGCTTAACTTTATAAGAAACTGCCAAACTGGTTTCTAAAGTAGCTGTGACATTTCACAGTCTCACTAGCAATGTAAGCAAGTTCTACTTGTTCCACATCCTTGTCAGCTCTTGATATTGTCAGACTTTTTACTTATAGCCACTCTAGTGGATATGTAGGAATATCTTGATTTGCATTTCAACTAATGATGATGAGCCACATTTTCATGAGTTTGTTGGTCATTTGTATTTTTCTTTTAAGAAAGTGTCTGTTAAAATATTTGCCCATTTTTTGTGGAAAAAAGACATAAACAGACACCTCTCAAAAGAAGACATACAAGTGACCAATAAACATATAAAAAAGTTCAATATCACTAATCATCGGAGAAAGGCAAATCAAAACCACAATGAGATACCATCTCACACCAGTCAGAATGGCTATTATTAAAAAGCCAAAAAAATGACAGATGCTGGAGAGGCTGTGGAGAAAAAAGAATGCTTTTACACTGTTCATGGGAATGTAAATTAGTTCAACCACTGTGGAAAGCAGTTTGGAAATTTCTCCAGGAACTTAAAACAGAACTACTGTTCAACTCAGCAATCTCACTACTGGGTATATAGCCAAAAGAATATATACCACCTTTTTGTTCCAAAAGAATATATACCACTTTTTGGTGTCATTTCACCAAAAAGACACATGTGCTTTCATGTTCATTGCAACACTATTCACAATAGCAAAAACGTGTAATCAACCAGGCACCCATCAACAGTGGATTGGATAAAGAAAATGTGGTATGTATACACCATAGAATACTATGCAGCTGTAAAAAAGAACAAGATCATGTCCTTTACAGGGGATATAGATGGATTTGGAGGCCATTATCCTAAGTGAATTAATGCAGGGACAGAAAACCAAATACTACATGTTCTCACTTATAAGTGGGAGCTAAGCATTGAGTACTCATGGACATAAAGGTGGCAACAATAGACACTGGGGACTACTAGAGGTGTGAAGAAAGGGAGGGGAACAAGGATTGAAAAAAAACTACCTGTTGGGTACTATGCTCAGTACTGGAGCATATGCATCAACTGGACCCCAAACCTCAGCATCATGCAATATACCCATGTAGTAAACTTGTACATATATTCCCTGAATCTAAAATGTAAATTAAAATTATTTAAAAAATTAAAATAAAAAAAAAAGAATGAAAAACAGAGTGGCTGAATGCTTTGACAAACAACACCCTATTATATGCTGCTCATGAGACACACACTAGGCTGAAAGTGAAGAATGGAAAAAGACAGTCCATGCAAATAGTAAACAAATATTAGCAGGAGTAATTATGCTGGAAAAAATATTTTCAGTCACAATCTGTCACAAGAAAAAAAGGACACTATATAATAAAGTGGTCAATTTATCAAGAGGATATATATCAAGAAGATATTATAAACGTATGTGCTCCCAAGTTCAGAGCATGTAAATATACATTTATAAGCCACTTGCAACAATGGATAAATCATATAGACAGAAAATCAGTATGGAAAGAGTGGACTTGAATAAGAATGCAAAACAAATAGACCTAACAGACATTCACAGAAAATTCCATCCAACAACAGCAGAATACACAGTCCTCTGAATTGCATATAGAACATTCTTCAGAACAGAGCATACGTTAGGCCAGAAAATGAGTCTTAACAAATTTCACAAGATTAAAATCATATCAAGTATATTTTCCTAATACAATTGTACAGAACTAGAAACAGGATAAAAATTGGAAAACTCACAAATATGTGGAAATTAAGCAAGATACTTCTGCACAACCAATGGGTCAAAAAAATCAAATGGAAAGTTTAAAAACAAATCCTGAGATGAACCAAAATGGAAACAAAATATATCACAACTTATGAGATGCAACAAAAGCAGTTCTAAGAGGAAAGTCTACAGTGATAAATGTTATGCTTACATTAAAAAAGATATCAAATAACCTATTTTTTTTTTAGATGGAGTCTCAGTCTGTTGCTCAGGCTGGAGTGCAGTGTGCAATCTCAGCTCACTGTAATCTCCGCTTCCTGGGTTCAAGCGATTCTCCTGCCTCAGCCTCCTGAGTAGCTGGAATTACAAGCATGTGCCACCACGCCCAGCTATTTATGTTTTTTATTTTTGTATTTTTAGTAGAGATGCGGTTTCACCATGTTGGCCAGGCTGGTCTCAAACTCCCAACCTCAGGTGATCTGCCCGCCTAAGCCTCCCAAAGTGTTGGGATTAGGGGCATGAGCCACTGCGCCCAGCCTAAACAACCTAATTTTACACTTCAAGTAAATAGCCAGAATAGAATAAAGCAAGCCCAAAGTTAGCAGAAAGAAGGAAATAATAAAGACAGGAACAGAAATAAATAAAATAGAATCTAGAAAAACAATTTAAAAGATCCAAAAAACTATGAGTTTTTTTGAAAAGATAAAGAAAATTGACAAACCTTTTGCAAGCTGAAGCAAGAAAAAAGGAGAACACTCAAATAAATAAAATCATAAATGAAAGAAGAGCCATTACAACTGATAACAGAGAAATACAAAAGGTCAGAAGATACTATTATGAACAATTATATGTCAACAAATTGGATAGCCTAGAATAAATGGCTAAATTCTCAGAGAAATATAATATACCAAGAAACACCAAGACTAACCATGAAGACCTAGAAAATATGAACAGAACAAAAAAGAGCAAGGAGATAAAATCAGTACTCAAATATCTTCCAACAAAGAAAAGCACAAGATCAGATGGCTTCATGGGTGAATTCTACCAAGTACTGAAAAAATAATTAATGCCAATCCTTCTCAAGCTCTTCCAAAAAACTGAATAGGAGGAAACGATTCCAAATATATTCTACAAGGCCAGCATTACCCTGATACCAAAGCTAGGCAAGGACACAAGAGGAAATTAAAATTATAGGCCAATATCCCTGAAGCAAATAGATACAAAAATCTTGAACACAATATTCGCAAACCAAATTCAACAGCACATTGAAAGGATCATACACCACAATCATGTAAGATTTATCTCTGGAATGCAAGGATGGGTCAACATACTCGAATCAATAAATGCAGTAAACAATACTAAGAGAATGAAGGATAAAAATCATGATCATATCAATATGTGCAGAAAGAACATTAACAAAATTCAACATCATTTCATAATAAAAACTCTCAACATATTAGGTAAATAAAAATATACTCAATAAAGGCCATATACGACAAGCATACAGGTAACATCATATGCAATGATGAAATCCTGAGGAATAAGACAAGGATACCTACTCTTGACACTTTTGTTCAACTTAGTACTGGAAGTCATAGCCAGTGCAATTAGGCAACAAGTAAATAGATAAGCTAATTAAAATTAAAGGGCAACAAAATCTAAAAGAAAGAAGTAAAATTTTGTTTGCTAATGACATAATCCTATATATAGAAAATCCTATAAAGACCCCACCAAAAAATTGTTAGCACTGAAAAATGAATTCAGTAAAGGTTTGAATTAAAAAAAATACAAAAACAGTTGTGTTTCTATACAGTATAAACTATCCAAAAGAGGAATTAAGAAAACAATTCAGTTTACAATAGCTGACCAAGGAAGTCAAATATCTGTATAGTGAAGTATAAAACACTAATGAAAGAAATTGAAGAAGACACAAATACACAAAAAGATATCCCATTCACGGACTGGAAGAATTTATATGGCTAAAATGTCCATACTACCCAAAGCAAACTACAGATTCAATGCAATCCTAAAAATTCCAATGCATTTTTTTTTTTTTTACGAAATAGAAAAAACAATCTAAAATTTACAGGAACCACAGAAGATTGGATAGCCAAAAAATCTTGAGAAAAAAACAAAAAAGGCCCCTGGAAAAAAAGGGGGGGGGGGGGGGGGGGGGGGGCCCTAATCTTCCTGATTTTCAAACTATATTCAAGCTATACGTAATCCAAAACAGTATGATACTGACATAAAAGTAGACAAATATCACCCAACAGAGCCCATAAATAAACTCAGTGCATATATGGTCAACTAATTTTTGAAAAGGAAAACAAGAATACACGTTGAAAAAGGATAGATCTTTTCAATAAAATGGTGCTGGGGAACTGTATTATCCATTTGCAAAAGGAATGAAACTGGACCTCTTGTCTTATATCCATAATACAAAAAATTAATAAAAATAATTAAACATTTAACATGACTAAAAATGTTAAAACTCCTAAAAGAAAACATAGGAATAAGCCACTGAAACATTGAACTGAGACAATGATTTTTGAGTTGTGATTTAAAAAAAACACAGGCAACAAAAGCAACAATAAGACAGACAATATCAAACTAAAAAGCCTCTGCGCAGCAAAGGAGACAATTAACAAAATAAAAAAGCAATCTATGGGATGTGAGAACATAAATTCCAACAATATATCTGATATGAGGTTAACATCCAAAATATATAAGAATCTCATAAAAGAAAATAACTGAATAGAAAAAAAAATCCTGATTAAAAAATGAGCAAAATACCTCAATGGGCATTTTCCCAAAAAAGACATATAAATGGCCAACAGGTATATGAAAAGGTGCTCAACATCACTGATTGTCAGAGAATGCAAATCAACACCACAATGATGTATCACCTAAAACCTATTAGGATGTCTATTATTTTAAAAAAGATAACAAGTGTGGCAAGGAAATACAGCAAAGAGAATCTTGAACTCTACTGGTGGTAATATAAGCTAGTAGAGTTAATAGGTAGAAGAGTATGGAGTTTCCTCAAAATTAAAATAGATTGGGAGCAAAATGGCACAACAGGAGGCTCCACCAATCGTCCCCACCCCCACAAGGAAATCGAGTCAACAACTATCTATACAGAAATAATACCTTCATAAGAACCCAAAATTAGGTGAGCACTCAGAGTACCTGGTTTTAACTTCATATCACTGAAAGAGGCATGGAAGAGATACAAAAAACACTCCGGAATCACAGAGGCTACCCCTCCCCAAACACTGGCAACAGTGGTGTGGTGTAGAGAGCATCTCTGCCTGCTGGGGGAGAAAGAACACAGCAAGAGTGAGGCACTGAACACAGTGCTGTTCTGCTAGAGCGGAAAGAAAAACTGGACCAAACTCAGCTGATGCCCACCCACCCACTCATGGAGGGAGCATTTAAACCAGCCCTAGCCAGAGGGGAATTGCAGATTCCAGTATTTGGAACTTGAGTTTCTACAAACCTTGCCACAAAGGGCTACAGCCCTCTATGTCTCCAAGTAAACTTGAAAGGTGATCTACCCCATAAGGACTGAAACTTTTCGGTGAGTCCTAGTGCTGAAATAGTCCCAGAAACAGTGGACTGTGGGTCACACAACATGCTGAGACGCCAGCTGGAGCAGTCAAGGGAGTGCTGGTATCATAACTTCCCTAAACTCAGGCTGCACAGCTCTTGGCTCCACAAGAGACCCCCCTCCTTCAACTTGAGAGCAAAGGAAAGAGCTGGGAGAACTTTGTCTTCCATCTTGGATACTATCTTAGCCACAGCAGAACAGGCCACCAGACAGTTGTGAGGCTCCCGTTCCAGGACCTAGTTCCTAGACATTTCTATATACACCCTGGGCCAGAAGGGAACCCACTGCCTTGAAGGAAAGGACCAAGTCCTGGCAGCGTTCATCACCTGCTGACTGAAGAGCTCTTGAACTTGAAATAACCAGCAGCAATACCCAGGTACTACATTGAGGGCCTTGGGTGAGCCTCTGAGACTTGCTGGCTTCAGGTGAGACTCAGCACATTACCAGCAGTGGCTATGGGGCAAAACTCCTAAGAAAAGCAAAGGGCAAAGTAAAGAAGACTTTCTTAGATACCACCACGACCAGGGCAGGGCAGAGCACCAGGTTGGCTCTTGGGGTCCCTGATTTTAAGACTTGACTCTTGGACAGCATTTCTCAACCTACCATAGGCCAGAGGAGAGCACACTGCCTTGAAGGGTGATTTGCAGGCCAGGCAGCTTTCACCACAAGCTGACTTAGGAGCCCTTGGGGCTGAAGGAAACACTGGCTGGTGCTCTGGTAGAATTATTCATGGCATGAGGTGGCAGTGGCTATGGGGTCAAGCTCTTCCGCCTTTGGAAAGGGGAAGAAGAGTGGGAAGTACTGTGTCTTATGGTTTCAGTGCCAGCTCAGCCACAATACCATAGAACACCAGGTAGGCTTCTAAGGTTTTTGACTCTAGTCCCTGACTCTAGGACATCACCTCTGGACCCATCCAAGGCCTGGGTGATCTTGCCACGCTGAAGAGAAGGGCATAGGCCTGGCTGGATTTGCCACCTGATTGTAGAGCTCCAGGGCCTTGAGTGAACATAGGTAGTAGTCAGTGAGTCATTACAGAAGGCCCTGGGCTATACCCAGTGCTGTGATGGCTTTAGGTCTGACCAAGCACAGTCATAGTGATGGTGGCCACAAGGGTGCTTATGTCACTCCTCTCCCAGCTTTAGATGGCTCAGAACAGAGAGAGAAAGACTCTGGTTTTTTTGTGGGGGGAGGGGGGAAATTAAAGAAAGAAAACAAGTCTCTGCCTGGTAATACAGATAATTCTTCCAGATCTTGTCCAAGACCAAAAAGGTGGTATCTCTACAAGTCTGCAAAAACTACAGGGTTAGTAGGCTTGGGATGCCCCCTATGCAGACAGAGTTTAGATCACAACACCGAAGCCCTTTAAAATATCTGGAAAACCTTCTCAAGAAGGATGGCTACAAATAATCCCAGACAACTAAGACTGCAATAAATACCCAACTCTTCAATGCACAGACACCGAAGAATATCTACTGGCATCAACAGCATCCAGGAAAACATGACCTCACCAAATGAATGAAATAAGGCACTAAGAACCAATCCTGGAGAAACAGAGAAATGTGATTCTTCAAATAGACATTTAAAAATAGCTGTGTTGAGAAAACTCAAAGAAATTCAAGATAACATAGAGAAAGAATTCAGAATTCTATCAGATAAATTTAACAAATAGATTGAAATAAGTTTTAAAACTCTAGAAGAAATTCTGGAGCAGAAAAAGCAATTGGCATACTGAAGAATATATGAGTCTTTCAACAGCAGAATTAATCAAACAGAAGAAAGAACTAGCTTCTTGAAGAAAGGCTATGAGAAAATGCAGTCAGAGGAGAAAAATGAAAATAAATAAAGAACTGTAGAGTATGCCAATAGGATCTAGAAAATAGCATCAAAAAGGCAAATCTACGAGTTATTGGCCTTAAAAAGGAGACAGAGAAAGAGACAGAAGTATTAAGTTTATTCAAAGTGATAATAACAGAAAAGTCCCCAAACTTGGAGAAAGATGCCAATATCCAAGCACAAGAAAGTTATAGAACACTAGGCAGATTTATCCTAATGAAGACTACCTCAAGACATTTAATAATCATACTCCCAAAGGTAAACGATACAGAAAGAATCCTTTAAATGCCACAAGACAGAGGAAACAACATACAATGGAGCTCTGGCTGTTCTGCTATGAAGTAGCCATTCTTTTATTTCTTTACTTTCTTAATAAACTTGCTTTCACTTTATGGATTCACCTCAAAATCTTTCTTGGGCAAGATCGAAGAACCCTCTCTTGGGGTCTGGATTGGGACCCCTTTCTAGTAACATCTTCCTGGCGAACCATGAAGGGATGATACTGAGGAGACCCCTGACCCAAAGGAAATAGACTGCAGCAACAATTGGCTGACTTTGGGTAAGTGGTGGGGTATCCAGTAAAGGACGGGATTGGGTTAGAGGCCCAATTTAGGGGAGTTAGAGTCTCTCCTAGAAACAGAGAGGGTTAAAGCACTTTCTCTAGAGAGAGAGAGGGTTAAAGGCCCCTCTTAAAAGGTAATGACACTTAACCAAACTTGGGTTTGAGGCCCAACTTAGGAAGGTTACAGACCTTCCTAAGATTTAGGGGTTTAGAGGACCCTCTCAATAAAGTCCTTATCAGCTAAAAAATTGGTTTGACACTATGGGATATTAACTGTTACTCTCTTTGGATTAATCTGCCTTGCACTCTGCTGATGGCTGTGACAGGATTAGGCCGGTACAGGATCATGAGGTAAGGGGAGCTTTTTTTTTTTTTTTTTTT
>NW_016822246.1:0-2795 GCF_001698545.2 Rhinopithecus bieti | reverse complement strand
CTCCCGCCAGCCAGCCGCCACCGGCGGCTCCGCCGCCCAGCCACGCCCGAGCCAGCCCTGCGGCAGGAAAGCATGAAGGGAGACACCAGGCATCTCAATGGAGAGGAGGACGCCGGCGGGAGGGAAGACTCGGATCCTCGTCAATGGGGCCTGCAGCGACCAGTCCTCCGACTCGCTCCCGATCCTGGAGGCCATCCGCACCCCGGAGATCAGAGGCCGAAGATCAAGCTCACGACTCTCCAAGAGGGAGGTGTCCAGTCTGCTAAGCTACATGCAGGACTTGACAGGCGATGGCGACGGGGAAGATGGGGATGGCTCTGACACCCCAGTGATGCCAAAGCTCTTCCGGGAAACCAGGACTTGGTCACAAAGCCCAGCTGTCCGAACTCGAAATAACAACAGTGTCTCCAGCCGGGAGAGGCACAGGCCTTCCCCACGTTCCACCCGAGGCCGGCAGGGCCGCAACCATGTGGACGAGTCTCCCGTGGAGTTCCCGGCTACCAGGTCCCTGAGGCGGCCGGCAACAGCATCAGCAGGAACGCCATGGCCGTTCCCTCCCAGCTCTTACCTTACCATCGACCTCACAGACGACACAGAGGACACACGTGTGACGCCCCAGAGCAGCAGTACCCCCTATGCCCGCCTAGCCCAGGACAGCCAGCAGGAGGGCATGGAGTCCCCGCAGGTGGAGGCAGACAGTGGAGATGGAGACAGTTCAGAGTATCAGGATGGGAAGGAGTTCGGAATAGGGGACCTCCTGTGGGGAAAGATCAAGGGCTTCTCCTGGTGGCTTGCCATGGTGGTGTCTTGGAAGGCCACCTCCAAGCGACAGGCTATGTCTGGCATGCGGTGGGTCCAGTGGTTTGGCGATGGCAAGTTTTCCGAGGTCTCTGCAGACAAACTGGTGGCACGGGGGCTGTTCAGCCAGCACTTTAATTTGGCCACCTTCAATAAGCTCGTCTCCTATCGAAACGCCATGTACCATGCTCTGGAGAAAGCTAGGGTGCGAGCTGGCAAGACCTTCCCCAGCAGCCCTGGAGACTCATTGGAGGACCAGCTGAAGCCCATGTTGGAGTGGGCCCACGGGGGCTTCAAGCCCACTGGGATTGAGGGCCTCAAACCCAACAACACGCAACCAGTGGTTAATAAGTCGAAGGTGCGTCGTGCAGGCAGTAGGAAATTAGAATCAAGGAAATACGAGAACAAGACTCGAAGACGCACAGCTGACGACTCAGCCACCTCTGACTACTGCCCCGCACCCAAGCGCCTCAAGACAAATTGCTATAACAACGGCAAAGACCGAGGGGATGAAGATCAGAGCCGAGAACAAATGGCTTCAGATGTTGCCAACAACAAGAGCAGCCTGGAAGATGGCTGTTTGTCTTGTGGCAGGAAAAACCCTGTGTCCTTCCACCCTCTCTTTGAGGGGGGCCTCTGTCAGACATGCTGGGATCGCTTCCTTGAGCTGTTTTACATGTATGACGACGATGGCTATCAGTCTTACTGCACCGTGTGCTGTGAGGGCCGAGAGCTGCTGCTTTGCAGCAACACGAGCTGCTGCCGGTGCTTCTGTGTGGAGTGCCTGTAGGTGCTGGTGGGCACAGGCACAGCGGCCGAGGCCAAGCTTCAGGAGCCCTGGAGCTGCTACATGCGTCTCCCGCAGTGCTGTCATGGCGTCCTGAGGCGCCGGAAGGACTGGAACGTGCGCCCGCAGGCCTTCTTCACCAGTGACAGGGGGCTTGAATACGAAGCCCCCAAGCTGTACCCTGCCATTCCTGCAGCCCAAAGGCGGCCCATTCGAGTCCTGTCATTGTTTGATGGCATCGCGACAGGCTACCTAGTCCTCAAAGAGTTGGGCATAAAGGTAGGAAAGTACATCACCTCTGACGTGTGTGAGGAGTCCATCGCTGTTGGAACCGTGAAGCACAAGGGGAATATCAAATACGTGAACGACGTGAGGAACATCACAAAGAAAAATATTGAAGAATGGGGCCAATTTGACTTGGTGATTGGCGGAAGCCCATGCAACGATCTCTCAAATGTGAATCCAGCCAGGAAAGGCCTGTATGAGGGTACAGGCCGGCTCTTCTTCGAATTTTACCACCTGCTGAATTACGCCCCAAGGAGGGTGATGACCGGCCGTTCTTCTGGATGTTTGAGAATGTTGTAGCCATGAAGGTTGGCGACAAGAGGGACATCTCACGGTTCCCGGAGTGTAATCCAGTGATGATTGATGCCATCAAAGTTTCTGCTGCTCACAGGGCCCGATACTTTTGGGGCAACCTACCTGGGATGAACAGGCCCGTGATAGCATCAAAGAATGATAAACTCGAGCTGCAGGACTGCTTGGAATACAATAGGATAGCCAAGTTAAAGAAAGTACAGACAATAACCACCAAGTCGAATTCGATCAAACAGGGGAAAAACCAACTTTTCCCTGTTGTCATGAATGGCAAAGAAGATGTTTTGTGGTGCACTGAGCTCGAAAGGATCTTTGGCTTTCCTGTGCACTACACAGACGTGTCCAACATGGGCCGCGGTGCCCGCCAGAAGCTGCTGGGAAGGTCCTGGAGCGTGCCTGTCATCCGACACCTCTTCGCCCCTCTGAAGGACTACTTTGCATGTGAATAGTTCCAGCCAGGCCCCAAGCCCACTGGGGTGTGTGGCAGAGCCAGGACCCAGGAGGTGTGATTCCTGAAGGCATACCCAGGCCCTGCTCTTCCTCAGCTGTGTGGGGCATACCGTGTACCTCAGTTCCCTCCTGCTCAGTGGGGGCAGAGCCACCTGACTCTCTT
>NW_016822245.1:0-768 GCF_001698545.2 Rhinopithecus bieti | reverse complement strand
GAACTGATGAAATATAAGACCAGGTGCAGTGTCTCAAACCTGTAATCTCAGCACTTTGGGATCACTTAAGCCCAGGAGTTTGAGACCAGCTTGGATAACAAAGCAAGATCCCATCTCCAAAAACAAAAACAAAAAAAAAAAAAGAAAGAAAGAAAAGCCATGCACGATGGCATGCACCTGTAGTCCCAGCTACTGAGAGGCGGAGGCAGGAGGATCCCTTGAGTCCAGGAGTTCAAGGTTGCAGTGAGTGACTTATGGTCACGCCACTGCACTCCCAGCCTGGGTGGCACGTGCCTACAGTCCCAGCTACTTGGAAGGCTGGGGCAGGAAGATCGCCTGAGCCCAGGAGGTTGAGCCCACAGTGAGCCGTGCTTGCACCACTGAACTCCAGCCTAGGTGACAGAGCAAGACCCTGCCTCAAAAAAAATTAAAACAAAACAAAACAGGCCAAGTGCAGTGACTCACACCTGTAATCCCAGCACTTTGGGAGGCTGAGGCAGGCAGATTGCTTGAGTCCAGGAGTTCAAGACCAGCCTGGACAACATAGCGAAACCTCATCTCTACCAAAAATACAAAAAATTAGCCTGGCGTGGTGGCACATGCCTGTAGTCCCCAGCCACTTGCGAGGCTGGGGCAGGAAGATCACCTGCGCCCAGGAGATTGAGCCTGCAGTGAGCCATCACTCCAGCCCGGGTGACAGAGCAAGACCCTGCCTCAAAAAAAAAAAAAAAAAAAAAAAAAAAAAAAAAAAAAAAAAAAAAAAAAAAA
>NW_016822244.1:0-1655 GCF_001698545.2 Rhinopithecus bieti | reverse complement strand
TTAGGCCCAATCAATATAGGCATAAACATTCAACTGGGCAAGGCAAACTGAAAAACATACCCAAGCCTTGAAAACCTAAAGTGATTGACAGAATTTATGGTAGGCTCAAAATGTTAAAATGTTTCTAGACTTTGGGGAAAGACATTGAGTTTGTATATAGCCTTTAAACAAAATTATTGCATTTTCCAGCCGCCTTTCAGTTTAAATGTACTACACTTTTACCAATTGCATAATATAGGTATATACTTCTGAGGAGACATTTTTCTAGCTGAGTGAGGGAAAGAATGTTAAATGGAACCCTCTACTTTCAGTTAGACATGTATTTGTTTTTCGTTGCAGAATGCTAGGAAACTTCTCTGGTTGTCTAACTTTTTGCCTCACCTGTCTGAGTACGGAGACCCTGAGGACTGCATGCAAATTTCAATCCCCCAACCCCAAACTTTCATTTCTCCTTTGTTCAGCATAGCTTAGTCACAGCAGGATGCTACCCATTTACCCATGGAGGGCTCAACCTGTGGCTTTTCTTGATGAGGATGGCCCTAGAGATATGCTCCAGGGGTGTCTTCTCCTGTTCATAGGTGGGCTACACAAAGGGGTGCAGGGCCACCAGCGAGAAGCCCTGCTGGTACAGCACCAAGAGCTGGGCAGTCAGGTCACACAGAGCCTCACTGTTGAGGATCCAGGGAGCTCTGCTGGAGTGGAGAGAGCAGAGGCTCATCACAGACCCACTAGGACACTCACCCAGCCCTGCCCAAGTCCCTCTCCCCTTGCCCTCCGGGAAGATCCTCTAGGTTACTGCTAAAATGAGTTTGTCCCAGTGTTTACTGTCTCCAAACAGACTTCATAAGCAGCCTGTCATTTTCCAAATCACCCAAAGGCATTAAAGATTGGATATTGGCCAGGCATGGTGGCTCATGCCTATAATCTCAGCACTTTGGGAGACCAAGAATGATGGAAAGCTTGAGTCCAAAAGTTGGAGACCAGCCTAGGCAACATGGTAAAACCTGGTCTCAAAAAACAAACAAACAAACCAAAAAACCCTCAAAATTAGTTGGTGCTTATGGTCCTGGCTACTCAGGAGGCTGAGGTGGGAGGACTGCTTGAGCTGGAAAGGGGGAGGTGGCAGTGAGCCATGATTGGGTCACTGCATTCTATGTAGCCTGGGTAACAGAGCAAGACCCTGTCTCAAAAATGAAATAAAATAATAATGGAATGTCTTTGATCTAGAGTCATCTTCTCAGTGATTACAATGAAAAAGTCATTCCCACCCACTAATAAAAGAAAAAGAAAGAAAACAGAAATAAAGAAAGGAAGAAGGGAAGAAGGGAAGGGAAAAGAAGGAAACTACACCGAGCAAATACAAAAATACTAGGTGGCAAAAAGTAGCATAAACAAAGTCAAAGGACAAACTGGAACAAAATTTCTGTTACCTTTAAGACAAAGGGCTAATTTCTTTAATTTGCAAAACCCTCTCCATCCCAAAATAAATTCTAAATGGGCAAAATATATGAATAGGCAAGTGCTTAAAAAATGTAAAAGGCTAACCAATATTTGAAAAGACATTCTATCTCAGCATTAGAATTACACAAATCAAAACCAGGAATATGTTTACTTATCAAATTATTTTAAAATTTGGATTTTTAATTTACTTGTTT
>NW_016822243.1:0-2828 GCF_001698545.2 Rhinopithecus bieti | reverse complement strand
GTCATTAAGATTTATTTCTAAATATATTTCTAATTTATCTTGAGATTTCTTTTTTGACTAGTGTTTTCACTTGTTAATTTAGTTTTTGGTTGGAAATCTGTTGCCTAAATATCAAAATATTTGGAGATTGTTTTCGTACTTATCTTTGCGACACTGATTTGTAGCTTTATTCCATTGAGATCAGAGAACAAAATCTGAATTATTGCCATCACTTGAAATTTTATGACTTTCCTAACAGCCTACAATGTGATCATTTTTGCTTAATATATTTTGATATGTTGTTAGGTGCACACTTAACTAGTATTGATATATCTTCCTGGTGTACTTTTTAATATAAAATATCTTTTTAATCTCTAGTAAAATTTAAAATGAACTCAAAATGATATTTATGTCATTGATGCTTTGTGATATATCCTTCTAATGCTCTATCACATTTTCTATTTTCTTATTCTTCAGATTTGTTTTTGTATTTGGCAGGGAGTTTTTCCTTTAGTCAAGTCTAACCGTTTCTAGTTCTAACTGTAGCTGTTTCTAGTTACATTTGTTTTAACTACTGTTAGGGTTGTTTTTATCTATTATACCACCATGATTTTATTTAGCTACTCTTTTGTGTATAGCTTTTTCATTCTTTAACCTAAGTTTTGGAATAATAAAATAGTTTCATTAGTCCACTTTCCACACTAATAACTTTTAGTTATTCTTTTGCTACCCTTTTATGGGTACTCTTGACATCATAACACGTATTTTTGGCTTTTTACAGTCAAAATCAAATTATTATGTTTACCACTTCCCCTTACAATGCTAGAGTTTAGCGTAAGTTAAAATTATTATTCCCTTCTGCTTTTTTTAATAAGTTTTGCAATGCATTTCAATTTTGCAATTATTTTGAATCCCCAAGATTCTATTATCCTTTTGTACAGTTAGTATTGCTTTATGTTTACATATATGTTTGCCATTTCTTTTGAGTTCCATTATTTCTGCATTTCCATGTTTGTATCTGCCTGAAGAATCCTTTCGAGATCTCTTTTAGTACAGATCTCTTTCCAGTGAATTCTCTCAGAAGTTATTTGTCTAAAAATACTGGGATTTGCCTCACCTTAGAAGGGGATAGTATTATGGACCTTAGAATGCTAGATTGCTTTTTTTCTTCATTTGTCTTATGTTTTATGATGAGGGATTTTTTTGTTGTTGTTTCTGTTTGATTTTTTACTCTTAGCACTTCTACCATTTATTTCCTATCATTTCTATTAACAATCTGTAGCTGCTGCTTTAAATGTAATATACTTTTCTTCTGGCTGTTTTCATATTTCCAATTTAACTTTGGTTTTCAACAACAGTATATAGTACATCTAAGAATGTTTTCTTTGTATTCATACTGTTTTCGATTTTAAAAAACCTCTTGAAATATGTGGTTGAACTCTTTCACCAACTTTGGAAAATTATTGAGCACTATTATTTTTTAAAGTTTCAGTTAAACTTTTATTTTGAGATATTTTTAGTTCCACATGCCAATGTAAGAGATAATGCAGAAAGATTTTGTGTATTCTTTGCTTACTTTCCCCTAATGGTAACATCTTGCAAAACTATAGAGCACAGCCAGATATTGATATTCATACACCCAAAATACAAAATGCTGATTAACACCAGGATTCCTTATATTGCTCTTTTATAACCACACCCCATTCCTCCCTCAGCCACCCATTTCTTTACCTGGCAACCACTAATGTGTTCTTCATTTGCATAATTTTGTCATTTCAAGAATGTCATAAAAATGGGATCATACAGTTTGTGACCTTTGGGGATTATTTATTTTCCTATGGAATTTTGTCTGGGTAAATGCATGCATGTATCAATAATTTATTCCACTTTTATGCTAAGCAGTTCCATGGTATGACTGTACTGTAGTTTGTTTAACCATTCACTTGTCGGAGGATATCTGGATTGTCTTCAGTTTTTAGCTATTATGAATAAAGGCCCTATAAACATCTATGCACAGGTTTTGTATGAACATGTCACTTCTCTGGGACAAATGCCTGAGAGTATTTGGTTGGTCATATGGTAGTTAAATGATTAGTGTTTTAAGAAACTGACAAACTGTTTCTCAGAGCGCTTGTGCCATTTGAAATTATTACCAGCAATGTGTAAGTCAGATTTCTTTTCATCCTTACCACCACCTGGTGTTCTCATTATTTTTGTTTTAGCCATTTTGTTAGATATATAGGGGTTTTAATATGATTCCCCTAATGACTAATGATGTTGGACATCTCTTCATGTGCGTATTTGTCATACGTATATCCTCTTTGGAAAAATAGCTCTTCATGTCTTTTGCCTGTTTTCTAATAGGATCATTTGGTTTTTTAACCTTTGAATTTTGACCGTTTTTAAATGTACCCCAATCTTTTCTCCAGTGAGTGACTTACAAATATTTTCTCTCATTCTGTAGCTCTTCTTTCCATCCTCTTAGAGTCTTTCACGGAGCAAAAGTTTTAATTTTAGTAAGGTCCAACTTATCATTTTTTCCTTCTATACATTATGTTTTTGGAGCTGAGTCTAAGAACCCTTTGCCTGCCTCTACATCCCAAAGATATTTTTTGTCTAGAGTTTTCTAGTTTTATTACATTTTAATAAGTGATCCATTTTAAGTTTGGTCAAAAAAATTTTGGGTCTATTGATATGAAACTTTTCTTCTTAAATTTGTTAATATGGTGGATTACACAGACTGATTTCTAAATATTCAAACAGCCTTGAATCCCTAGAACAAAGTCTACTTGGTTATGTTCTGTAATTCTTTATATACAGTTGTCGACCTCTATTACCTGTTGCCTTGT
>NW_016822242.1:0-1654 GCF_001698545.2 Rhinopithecus bieti | reverse complement strand
CATACGTGTGCATGTGTCTTTATAGGAGCTGCTTTCTGATGTGTTAATTCACCTCACAAAGTTACACAATTGCTTTCTTGGAACAGTTTAGTAACACTCAGTTTGGTGCATCTGAGAAGGGGTATTTTGGATTGCATTGAAACCTGTGGTGACAAAGGAAATATCCTCAGGTAAACACTAGAAGGAAGCTTTCTGAGAAAGTCGTTTGTGATGTGTGAATTCGTCTCACAGAAATACACCTTTCTTTTCATGGGGCAGTTTGCTAACACTGTTTTCATGGAAAGTGCAATGGGATATTTGGGAGTGCGTTGAGGCCTACCTTAAAAAAGGAAGCATCCACAGATAAGAACTAGAAAGAAGCTTTTTGAGAAACTGCTTTGTGTTGTGTGAATTCATCTAACAGAGTCACACCTTTGTTTTCATAGAGTAGTTAGCTAACACTGTTTTCGTGGAATCTGCAGAGGGATATTTGGGAGTGTTTTGAGGTCTATGGTGAAAAAGGAAATATCCGCAGATAAAAAATAGAATGAAGTTTTAAGAGAAACTGATTTGCCGTGTGTGAATTCATCTCACAGAGTTACACCTTTCTATTCATTGAGCAGTTTGATAGCACTCTTTTTGGGGAATCTGCAAAGGGATTTTCTGGAGCTCATAGAGGACTATGGTGAAAAGAGAATATCAACAGATAAGAACTGGAGAGAAGGTTTTGAGAAACTGTTTTGTGACATGTGTATTCACCTCATATTCACCTCATAGAGATAAATCATTTTGTTGATTGAGCAGTTTTTCATCACTGTTTCTGTGGTGTCTGAGAAGTGATATTTGGGAGCATATTGAGTCTGATGGTTGAAAAGTGAATATACACAGATAAAAACTAGAAAGGAGCTTTCTGAGAAATTTCTCTGTGATGGGTGAATTCGTCTCCCAGAGGTAAACCATTATTTTCATTCAGCAGTTTGGTAACCCTGTTTTTGTGGTATGTACAAAGGGATATTCAGAGTGCAGGGAAGCCTATGTAGAAAAAGAAAATACCCTCAGGTAAAACTTGAAAGAAGCTTTCTGAGAGGCTGTTTTGTGATGGGCAAATTCATCTCACAGAGTTAAATCTTTCTTTTCATTGAGCAGTTTGTTAGCACTCTTTTTGTGGAATATGCAAGGGATATTCTGAAGCGAATAGAGGCCAATGTTGAAAAAAGAAATATCTTCAGGTAAAACAGGAGAGAAAGTTTCTGATAACTCCTTTGTGATGTGTGCAATCATCTCATAGAGGTAAAGATTTCTGTTGAGAGAGCAGTTTGGCATCACTGTTTTTGTGGTGTCTGAGAAAGGATAATAGGGAGCGCATGTAGGCAGCTGGTGGAAAACGAAATATCCTGAGATAAAAACTAGAAAGAAGCTTTCTGAGAAATTTCTTTGGGATGCGTGAATTCATCACACAGAATTGCACGTTTATTTTCTTTGAGCAGTTTGGTAGCACTGCTTTTATGGAATCTGCAAAGGGATATTTGGGAGCTCCTAGAGGCCTATGGTGAGAAAGGAAATAACTTCAGATGAAAAATGGAGAGAAGCTCTTTGAGAAACGGTTCTGTGATGTGTGTATTCATCTCATAGAGTTTAACCTTTTTTTATTTGAGTAGTTCATCCTCACTGTTTT
>NW_016822241.1:0-2861 GCF_001698545.2 Rhinopithecus bieti | reverse complement strand
TTGCTCTTCTTGAGGAGTATCTTTGTGGTGTTCTCTGTACTTCCTGAATGTGAATGCTGGCCTATCTTGCTAGGTTGGGGAAATTCTCCTGGATAATATCTTGAAAAGTGTTTTCCATCTTGGTTCCATTCTCCCCATCACTATCAGGTACACCAATCAAACATAGATTTGGTCTTTTCGCAAAGTCCCATATTTCTTAGAGGCTTTGCTCATTCCTTTTTATTCTTTTTTCTCTAATCTTGTCTTCTCTCTTTATGTCATTAAGATGATCTTCAATCACTGATATTCTTTCTTCCACTTAATTGATTTGGCAATTGATATTTGTGTGTGCTTCACAAAGTTCTTGTGCTGTGTTTTTCAGCTCCATCAGGTCATTTATGTTCTTCTCTAAATCTCTTCTTTTGAGATTATGTAAATCTCTAAATCATATGATTATTCTAGTTAGCATTAAACTAACCTTTCTTCAAGGTTCTCAGCTTCCCAGTATTGGACTAGAATATGCTCCTTAAGCTCGGAGTTGTTTGTTATTACCCACCTTCTGAACCCAACTTCTGTCAGTTCGTCAAACTCATTCTCTGTCCAGTTTTGTTCCCTTGCTGGCAAGGAGTTGTGATCCTTTTGAGGAGGAGAGGCATCCTGGTTTTTGGAATTTTCAGCATTTTTGTGCTAGTTTTCCCCATATTTGTGGATGTATCTACCATTGGTCTTTGGATGGTGTCTTTGAATGGACGTGCTAATCCTTTCTGTTTGTTTCTTTTCTTTCTAACAGTCAGGCCCCTCTGCTGCAGTCTGTTGGAGATTGGTCGAGGTCCATCCCAAACCCTGTTTGCCTGGGTACCTGCGGAGGCTGCAGAGCAGCAAAATTGCTGCCTTTTCTTTCCTCTGGAAGCTTCGACTCAGCAGGGCACCTGCCAGATGCCACCCAGAGCTCTCCTGTATGAGGTGTCTGTCAGCCTCAACTGGGAGGTGTCTTTCAGTCATTATAACCACTTGAGGAAGCAGACTGACCTTTAGTAGAGGTCGAACACCATGCTGGGAGATCGGCTGTTCTCCTCAGAGCCTTCAGGCAGGAATATTTAAGTTGGCTATAAGCCCCAAATGGGGCTGCTCCCTTTTACAGAGAGGCCCTGTCCACAGAGGGGCAATCTGGAAGTTTGGGCACAGCCCACCTCCTGAGCTTCAGTGGGCTCCACCCTGTTTGAATTTTCCAGCAGCTTTGTCTATACTTTGGCCATAAAACCACTTATTCAAGCCTCAGCAATGGCGGACTCCCCTCCCCAACTAAGTTCCACTGTCCCAGGTGGATCTCAGATTGCTGCTGTTCTGGCAGCAAGAATTTCCAGCTAGTGGGTATTAGTTTCCTGGGCCCTGTTGGGTTGGGACCTACGGAGCCAGACCACTTGGCTGCCAGGCTTCAGCCCCGCTGTAGGCAAATACAGGCAGAAATAAAGATGTTCTTTGAAACCAATGAGAAGGAAGACACAATGTACTAGAATTTCTGGGATACATTTAAGGCAGTGTTTGGAGGGAAATTTATACCACTAAATGTCCAGAAGAGAAAGCGGAAAAGATCTAAAATGGACACCCTATCAACAAAGGTAAAATAACTAGCAACAGCAAACAAATTCAAAAGCTAGCAGAAGACAAAACAATGGCCATGAGAGGAGAACTGAAGGAGATATAGATACAAAAAATCCTTGAAAAAAATAATGAATCCAGGAGCTGGTTTTCTGAAAAGATCAACAAAATAGATAAACTAATAGCCAGATTAATAAAGAACAAAAGAAAGAAGAATCAAATAGACTCAATAAAAAATGATATAATGTATATCACCAGTGATCCCACAGAAATACAAACTACCATCTAGGGAATCCTCTCTAACTCATTTTATGAGGCCAGCATCATCCTGATACCAAAACCTGGAAGAGACACAACAGAAAAATAAACTTTCAGGCCAATATCCCTGATGAACATCAGTGCAAAAATAGTCAATAAAATACTGGAAAACAGAATCCAGCAGCACATCAAAAAGCTTATCCAACACAATCCAGTTGGCTTCATCCCTGGAATGCAAGGCTAATTCAACATCGCAAATCGGTCAACATAATCCATCACATAAACAGAACCAATGACAAACTATATGATTATCTCAACAGATGCAGAAAAAGCCTTGAAAAAATTCAACACCGTTCATCCTAAAAACTCTCAATAAACTAGGTATTGATGGAACATATCTCTAAATAATAAAAGCTACATGTGAAAACCCACAGCCAATATCATACTGAATGAGCAAAAGCTGGAAGCATTCCCTTTGAAAATCATCACAAGACAAGGATGCCCTCTCTCACCACTCCTATTCAACCTAGTGTTGGAAATTCTGGCCAAGGCAATCAGGCAAGAGAAAGAAAGAGTATTCAACTACAAAAAGAAGGAGTCAGATTGTCTCTGTTTGCACATGACATAATTCCATGTTTAGAAAACCCCTTTGTCTCAGCCCAAAACTGCCTTAAGCTAATAAGCAACTTCAGCAAAGTGTCAGGATACAAATCTATGTGCAAAATCACAGGCATTCTTATACACCAATAACAGAGAGCCTAATCATGAGTGAACTCCCATTCACAATTGCTACTAAGAGAATAATACCTAGGAATCCAAGTTACAAGGGATGTGAAGGACCTCTTCAAGGACAACTACAAACCACTGCTCAATGAAATAAAAGAGGACACAAACAAATGGAATAGAATTCCATGCTCATGGATAGGAAGAATCAATATTGTGAAAATGGCCATACTGCCCAAAGTAATTTGTAGATTCAATGCTATCCCCATCAAGCTACCACTGTCTTTCTTCACAGAATTGGG
>NW_016822240.1:0-2879 GCF_001698545.2 Rhinopithecus bieti | reverse complement strand
TAGGCTGGGTGCTGTGGCTCACTCCTGTAATCCCAGCATTTTGGGAGGCCAAGGCGGGCGGATCACGAGGTCAGGAGATCAAGACCATCCTGGCTAACATGGTGAAACCTCCTCTCTACTAAACAAAATATAAAAAATTAGCCAGGTGTGGTGGCGGGCGCCTATAATCCCAGCTACTCGGGAGGTTGAGGCAGGAGAATGGTGTGAACCTGGAAGGTGGAGCTTGCAGTGAGCCGAGATAGCACCATTGTACTCCAGCCTGGGCGACAGAGTGAGACTCCGTCTCAAAAAAAAAAACAAAACGAAACAAAAAAAAACACAAAGTATAAAATAATATGGAAACCCACACACCTACAGTGAACTCATTTTCGACAACGGTGCCAAGAACATACACTGGGAAAAAACAGTCTCTTCAACAAACGGTACTGAAAATACTGAATATCCACATGCAGAAGAAGGAAATTAGACTGTATCTCTCACCATATATAAAAATCAAATTAAAATGGATTAAAGACTTAAGTCTAAGACCTCAAACTATGAAACTACTACAAGAAAACATTGGGTTGCCGGGCGCGGTGGCTCAAGCCTGTAATCCCAGCACTTTGGGAGGCCGAGACGGGCGGATCACGAGGTCAGGAGATCGAGACCATCCTGGCTAACACGGTGAAACCCCGTCTCTACTAAAAATACAAAAAACTAGCCGGGCGACGAGGCGGGCGCCTGTAGTCCCAGCTACTCGGGAGGCTGAGGCAGGAGAATGGCGTAAACCCAGGAGGCGGAGCTTGCAGTGAGCTGAGATCCGGCCACTGTACTCCAGCCTGGGTGGCAGAGCGAGACTCCGTCTCAAAAAAAAAAAAAAAAAAAAGAAAACATTGGGAAAAATCTCCAGGACATTGAACTGGGCAAAGATTTATTGAATAACAACCCCAGAAGCACAGGCAACCAAAGCAAAAATGGACAAATGGGATAATGTCAAGTTAAAAGGCTTTTGCACAGCAAAGGATACGATCAACCAAGTGAAGAGACAACTTACAGAATGGAATAAAATATTTTCGAACTACCCAGGTGACAAGGGAATAATAACCAGAATATATAAGAAGCTCCAACAACTCTATAGGGAAAAAAATCTAATAATCTGATCAAAAAAATGGCAAAAGATTTGAATACACACTCATCAAATGAAGACATACAAATGGCAGACAGCCACATGAAAAGGTGCTCAACATCACTGATCATCAGAGAAATGCAAATCAAAACTACAATGAGATATAATCTCACCCCAGTTAAAATGGCTTGTATCAATAAGGCCATAACAAATACAGGCAGTAACAAATGCTGGTGAGGATGTGGAGAAAAGGGAACCACTTTACCACTGTTGGTGGGAATGTAAATTAGTACAACCACTATGGGGAATAATTTGAAGGTTCCTCAAAACACTAAAAATTGAGCTACCATATGACCCAGCAGTCCCACTGCTGGGTACTTGAAGGAAAGGAAATCAGTGTATTAAAGATACCTGCATCAGGCTCGATGGCTCATGCCTATAATCCTAGCACTTTGGGAGGCCAAGACAGGTGGATCACCTGAGGTCAGGAGTTTGAGACCAGCCTGGCCAACATGGTGAAACCCTGTCTCTACTAAAATACAAAATTAGCCGGGCGTGGTGGTGGGCGCCTGTAATCCCAGCTACTTGGAAGGCTGAGGCAGGGAGAATTGCTTGAACCGGGAGGTGGAGGTTGCAGTGAGCTGAGATTGCGCCACTGCACTCCAGCCTGGGAGACAGTGAGACTCCGTCTCAAAAAAAAAAAAAAAAAAGTGGTATCTGCACTCCTGTGTTTGTTGCAGCACTCTTTATAATAGCCAAGGTTTGGAAGCAACCTAAGTATCCATCAAAAGATGAGTGAATAAAGATAATGTGGTGCTTATATACACAATGGAGTACTATTCAGTCATAAAAAAGAATAAGGTCCTATCATTTGCAACAATATAAATGGAATGGGAGATCATTATGTTAAGTGAAATAAGCCATGCACAGAAAGACAAACATCACATGTTCTCACTTATTTGTGGTGTAAGTGAGAACAAAACAATTGAACTCATGGACACAGAGAGTAGAAGGATGGTTACCAGAGGCTGGGAAGGGTAGTGAGGGGCTGGTTGGGGGAGGTGGTGATGGTTAATCCGTACAAAAAAATAGAAAGAATGAATAAGATCTATTATTTGATAGCCCAACAGGGTGACTATAGTCAATAATAACTTAATTGTATATTTTAAAATAACGTAATGAGAGTAATCAGATTGTTAGTAACTCAAAGGATAAATGCTTGAGGGGTTGAATACCCATGTTCCATGATGTGCTTATTTCACATTGCAGGCTTGTATTGAAATATCTCATGTACCTCATAAAAATATATGCTTACTTTGTACTGACAAAAATTAAAAATCAAATTTAAAAAAATTTTCTTTTTTCTTTTTTCGAGACAAGGTCTCACTCTGTCACCCAAGCTGGAGTACAATGGTGTGATCTTGGCTCACTGCCACCTCTACATCCTGGACTCAGATGATCCTCCTGCCTCAGCCTCCCAACTAGCTGAGACTACAGGCAAGCACCACCATGCTTGGCTAATTTTTATATTTTTGTAGAGACAGGTTTTGCCATGTTGGCCAGGCTGGTCTTGAACTCCTGGACTTAAGTAATCTGTCTGCCTCAGGCTCCCAAAGTGCTGGGATTACAGGCGTGAGCCACCATGCCCAGCCCCCCAAAATTTTTTCATTAAAGAAAATATAGAAACCTGCTACCCCTTAAGTTATATACAAACATACCCTTTCTTTTTTTTTTTTTTTTTTTTTTTGAGACGGAGTCTCGCTCTGCCGCCCAG
>NW_016822239.1:0-1785 GCF_001698545.2 Rhinopithecus bieti | reverse complement strand
ATTTTTTGAAAACAAGATCCAACCATATTCTGCTTATTCACTTTTGTAGTAGAACACACATAGACTGAAATTAAAGGAATAGATATATTCCATGCAAATAGAAACCAGAAAAGAGCAGGAGTCACTATGTTTATATCAGACAAAATAAACTTTAAGTTGAAAACTATAAAAAGAGACAAAGAAGGTCATTATGTAATGATAAAGAGGCTAATTCATCAAGAATACATAGCAATTTTAAGTATATCTACATAGAATATTGGATCACTAAATACATATAGCAGTTATTAAATGATCAGAAAGGAAAGATAGCCTGCAATACTATAATGGTAGGAGACTACAATACCCCACTTTTAGATAATCTAGACAGAAAAGTAATAATTAAACATTTGTCTTGAGTTATATGTTAGACAAAATGGACCCAACAGACACATACAGAACATTCCATCCAACAGTAGCAGAATACATATTATTCTGAAGTGCTCATTGGACATTCTCCAGAGTAGATTACATGTTTGGCAACAAAATAAATATTTAAAAATTTAAAGATGGAAATCACATCAAGTATCTTTTCAGATCACAATGAAATGAAACTAGAAATCAAAACCAGGAGAAATCTTGGAAAATAGACAAATATGGGAAATTGAACGACATGTTCCTAAACAATCAATAGGTCACAGACAAAATGAAAATGGAAACTAGAAAAATCTGTGAAACATGAAAATGGAAACACATTGTGCCGTAACTATGGGATACAGCAAAAGCTATCCTAAGAGGGAAATTTACAGTGATAAAAGCCTGTATCAAAAAATAAAGATCATAAATAATTTAATGTTACACCTCAAAGAGTTGGAAAAAGAGAATAAATTAAGCCAAGTGTTAGCAGAAGGAAGCAATTTACAAAGATCAGAGGAGACAGTAGAGACTAGAAAAACTATAGAAAAAAACAATAAAACTGTTACTTTTTTGGAAAAGATAAAAAGATAAAAGATAAAGGTTTGTATAAACCTTCAGCTAGACTAGGAGAAACAGAGACTATAAAAATAAACATGATTAGAAATGTAAGTGGAGACATTATAACTGATGCCACTGAAATACAAAGGATCATAAGAAACTAATATTAACAATTATATACCAACAAACTGAATAACCTTGAAAAAATTGATAAATTCCTAGACCCATAACACTACAAAGACTGAATTATGAAGAAATTAAAAAACTGATTAAACAAAGAATGAGTAAGGAGATTGAATCAGCAATAAAAACCTCCTATCAAAGAAGCACAGGATTACACAGCTTCACTGCTGGATTCTACCAACCATTTAAAGAAGAACATCAATTATTCTCAAACTCTTCACCAAAATTGAAGTAGAGATAATTTTGCAAACTCATTTTAGGAGGCTGGCATTGCCATGACACCAAAGCCAGACAAAGACACTACAGAAAAAAAAAATGTGTATCATGTTATCACAATTTTAATGAGACTAGTTTTATAATGACAAATCATGCCACTGCACTTGGTTCCTTGAACTTTTGATCAGAAAAGCATAGTATAAATTTAACACTTAAATAAATGTCATGCTTAATGTGCCGGAACACTTCCAAGGTCAAATTAAATAGCAACTATTGGCAGAAAGTCTACAATCCACAGACTATGCAGATGTGACTTGTAGACAATGTTCAAAACTACTCAATATAGTTGATATTTAATAATGATTTTCATGTGAATCCATGTACAAATGTTATCAGATCCGAACCTATTAGAATGAAAGTCTTAGTATAGAGAAA
>NW_016822238.1:0-447 GCF_001698545.2 Rhinopithecus bieti | reverse complement strand
CCCTGGAGTGTTTCTTATAGACAGCATATACTTGGATCATATTTTACTCACTCTGTCAATCTCTGTCTTTTCATTGATGTATTTAAGTCAATTGCATTTAATATACTTATTGATATGTTAGGGGTTATGCAGACCAATTTTGTTCTGTTTTCTATATGCTGTCTCTGTTTTTACTTTCTATGTTTTCTTTGTTCTGCCTTACACTGGGATACATGAATATTTTTAGAATGTCACTCTTATGTATCGCTGTAATTTTGAATGTATCTTTTGTATAGATTTTGTGTGTGTGTTTGCTGTTGGAGGTAGATTACAGATATATTATTTATTGTAGTATAAGTTTTTCATTTCTTTATTATTATTATTATTATTATTATTATACTTTAAGTTCTGGGGTACATGTGCGCAACATGTAGGTTTGTTACATATGTATACTTGTGCCATGTTGGT
>NW_016822237.1:0-1784 GCF_001698545.2 Rhinopithecus bieti | reverse complement strand
TAGATAGAAGCTCTCTGTGAAATTGCTTTGTCATTTGTTGGTCATGTCAGAATTAAGCTTTTTTTTGATTCAGCAGGTTAGAAGCACTCTTTTTGGAGTATCTTCAAGGGACATTTGGGAGTCCAGTAAGGCCTGTGGGAAAACATCAAATATTCCCAGATAAAAATTAAAATGAAGCTACCTATGAAACTTCCTTGTTATATGTGGGTTCAGCTCACAGAAATAAAGTTTTCTTTTGATTTAGCAGGTTGGAAACCCTCTTTTTGTAGAATCTGCAAAGGGACAATGGGAACCCATTAAGGCCTATGGGGAAAAACAGAATATCCCCAGATAAAAACTAGAAGTAAGCTATCTGTGAAACCAATTTATAATGTGTGGATTCATCTCACAGAGATAAAACATTTTTTTGATTCAGCAGGTTGGAATCTCTCTTTTTGTAGAATCTGAAAAGGGACAGTTAAGAGCCCATTGATGCCTACAAGTGAAAACTGAATATCAGCAGATAAAACTAGAAACAAGCTATCAGTGAAGCTGTCTTGTCATGTGTTGACTCGTGTCACAGTGTTAAACCCTTCTTTTGATTAAGCAGGTTGGAGTCACTCTTTTTGCAGAATCTGTGAAGGGACATTTGAGGGCCCATAGACATCTGTGGGGAGACATGGAATATCCCCAGAAAAAAAACTATAAGAAACTACCTGTGAAACTACCTTGTTATGTGTGGATTCATCTGACAGAGTTAAAGATTTCATTTGATTCAGCATGTTGGAAACACTCTTTTTGTAGAATCTGAGCCCATTAAGGCCTATAGGGAAAAACTGAATACTCCCAGAAAAAATCTAGAAAGAAGCTATCTGTGAATCCAATTTGTCATGTGTGGATTCATCTCACATATATAAAACTTTGTTTTGATTCAGCAAGATGAAAACACTATTTTAGAGAATCTGTGAAGAAATATTTGGTAGCCCATTGAGGCCTATGGGGAAAAACAAAATATTTTCAGATAAAAACGAGAAGGAAACTATCTGTGAAACTGCTTTTTGATATGTGGATTCATCTCATAGAGTTAAACCTTTTTTTTGACTGAGCGGGTTTGAAATTTTTTTTGGAGTATTTGCGAAGGGACATTTCAGAGCTTTTGAGGCCAAAGGGGAAACACTGAGAATCCCCATATAAAAACAAGAAAGAAGCTATCTGTGAAACGGCTTTGTGATGTGTGGATTCATCTCACCGGGTTAAGTTTTTCTGTTGTTTCAACAGGTTGGAAACACTCAAATTGGAGAATCTGCAAGAGGACATTTTGGAGCCCATTGAGGTCTATGGGGAAAAGATGGAATATTCCCAGATTAAAACCAGAAAGAAGCTATCTCTGAAACTGCTTTGTGATGTGTGGATTCATCTTCCAGAGTTGAATATTTCCTTTGATTCAGCATGTTGGAAACACACTTTGTGGAGAATGTGCTAAGGGACATTTGGAAACCCAGTGAGATCTATAGGAAAAAATGAAAATGCCTGGATAAAACTACAGAGAACCTACTGTGAAACTGCTTTATGAGGTGTGGATTCATCTCACAGAGTTAAATCTTTTTTTGTTTGTTTGTTTGATTTAGCAGGTTTGAAAACTTTTTTTGGAGAATCTGTGGAGGGATATTTGAGAGCCTATTGAGGCCTGTGGGAAAAAAAACGAATATCCCCACATAAAACTAGAGTGAACCTATCTGTGAAACTGCTTTGTGAGATGTGGATTCATCTCACAGAGTTAAATCTTTCTTTTGAATGAACAGATT
>NW_016822236.1:0-1788 GCF_001698545.2 Rhinopithecus bieti | reverse complement strand
GAGATGGAGTCTTGCTCTGTCACCCAGTCTGGGGTACAGTGGCACAATCTCAACTCACTGCAACCTCTGCCTCCTGGGTTCAAGCAATTCGCCTGCCTCAGCCTCCTAAGTAGCTGGGACTACAGGCATGCACCACCACACTGCATAATTTTTGTCCTTTTAGTAGAGACTGGATTTCACCATGTTGGCCAAGCTGGTCTCAAACTCCTGATGTCAGGTGATCCACTCGCCTCAGCCTCCCAAAGTGCTGGCATTACAGGCATAAGCCACCATGCCTGGCTGATCTGTATTTTTAAATTGTCAAAAATCTCAAAAACTGTTTTCAATGTATTTATGGGGGGACAAATCCCACATATAAGTGGACCTGCACAGTTTAAACTCATGTTGTTCAACGGTCAACTGTATTTTTTTATCACCACCAGAGCCTGAGCCAGTTAAGACACCTTCTTTATCCCGTTATCTCATGACTCCATTACCCTCAATTCTCACTTTCTTGTCATATAGTAGCATCACCAGGTTACGTGGTGACTCACCTTCCAGTGCCCTTGCATTTGCTCCACAAACTGCCTTGGGTCTCACCTGGCCTCCAACCCCCACACCTCCTACAGATTTGAACATGCCCTCCTTGGGGCCCTCCATCCCCCATTAATCAAGATATGAAAGACAGACAGATGCTAATATTTAATAAAACAGTTAAAACCATAGGCTCTGAGGCCAGAATGTCACAGTTCTATCCTCTGTTAATTCCCTGACTTTAGGCAAGTAATTCAACCTACCTGTGCTTCAGTTTCCTTATCTGGAAAACAAAGTCATTACATGAGTTAGTCTATCCATCGTACTTGGAACAGTGTCTAGCACATTACAAACATTCAGTAATTGTTAACATAATTAATACTCTGTCTCAGGCATAATGCTAAGTGTGTCATATGTAGTATCTTATGTAATTTTGATGTCAACCCTGTGAAACAGAATTGCCATCTCCTATTACATATAAGCAACATCCCTGGTCACGCTATCATTTTATCTTATTTTATTGTTTTTGTTTGTTTTTTGTTTTGAGACAGGGTCTCACTCTGTTGCCCAGGCAGGAGTGCAGTGACACCATTACAACTCACTGCAGCTTCCACCTCTCGGGCTAAGGCAATCCTCCTGCCTCAGCCTCCCAAGTAGCTAGGACCACAGGTGCACACCACCACACCAGTTAATTTTTTGCTTATAGTAGAGACAAGGTCTTACTACATTGCCCAGGCTGGTCTCAAACTCCTGGGCTCAAGAGATCCTCCTGCCTTGGTTGGGATTACAGGCGTGAGCCACCATACCCAACCATCTATTTTATTGTCTTTATAGCACTTACTGCCATGCCCATATTACACCATTTATTAGTTTTCTTGTTTACTGTGTCTCCCTAACAACCCTTTATGCCTGAAAGCTCTTAGAGATAAGGGACTTTGTCTTGTTCACCACAAAATTTCAGTGCATAGTAGTAAATTCTCAATAAATATTTTTGAGCACATGTATCATCAAATGAATGAAAAGGAGAGGTGAGGACAGGTGTGATGGCTCACGCCTGTTATCCCAGAACTTTGGGAGGCCGGGGCGGGTGGATCACCTGAGATCAAAAGTTCAAGACTGGCCAGGACAACATGGCAAAACCGCGTCTTTACAAAAAATTAGCTGGGCGTGGTAGCGGGTGCCTGTAGTCCCAGCTATTCAGGAGATTGAGGCAGGAGGATGGCGTGAACCCAGGAGACGGAGCTTGCAGTGAGCCGAGATTGCGCCACTGTACCC
>NW_016822235.1:0-1787 GCF_001698545.2 Rhinopithecus bieti | reverse complement strand
TTTTTTTTGAGACGGAGTCTCGCTCTATCACTTAGGCTGGAGTGCAGTGGTGTGATCTCGGCTCACTGCAACCTCTACCTCCCAGGTTCAAGTGATTCTCCTGCCTCAGCCTCCTGAGTATCTGGGACTACAGGCACGTGCCACTATGCCCAGCTAATTTTTTTTTTATTTTTAATAGAGACGGGGTTTCACCATATTGGCTAGGCTGGTCTCGAACTCCTGACCTTCTGATCTGCCCGCCTTGGCCTCCCAAAGTGCTGGGATTACAGGCGTGAGCCACTGCACCCAGCCCAAAGCATAATTATTAATTGGATATGGTGAAGCCCAGCTTCAAATCACTCAATATTCGATTCATAATGTACTTAACCTTATGCCTGAAACAGATGCAAATCCTTAAGGATTTTCATATACAATATCCGGCACTCCATCAAAGGTCAACAGGTATATGAAGAGATAAAACATGGCTAAAAACTTAAAGAAATAACAGACAACCGAAATAGACACACAGAGGATCCAGAAAACCTAGTCTTCAGACACAGACTTTAAAACAAGTATTTTTAATATGTTTAAAAAAATAAAAGATGAAATTAAAATTTTTAACAAAGAATTGGAAATAAAAAGAACATACTGAAAACTTGAAAACTAGAAAATACAATAAAAGAACAAGGAAGTCAATGGATAGGTTTAATAGCAGATAAATCACACAGGAAGAGAGTATCAATGAACTGGAAGATCAATTCAGAGAATAACCAGGATGAATCGTTGAAGTGATAGAAGAACAAAAAATATAAATGTCGGGAAAGTGACATTAAAGACAATGAGAAAGCTAATAACGAAGCACCTGTAGTTATAGAAAGAATGAAAAAAGAGAAAAGAGAACGTACTATTTATATAGTTAAGGGCTGAGAAGTTTCCAAATGTGATGAACAACATCAGGCCACAAATTCAAGAAGTGCCAAATAGGCTAAAAACAAGAAAATTCCATATTTGTACACAGAGTGAAACAGCTGAAAACCAAAGACAATGAGAATATCTTAAAAACAGCGAGAGTAAAAAAAAAATTACTTTTAAAGGTGAAAAAATTAGATGGAGAGATGACGTCTCAAAAGAAACAATGGAAAAAAGAAGACATAGAAATTGTATCTTCAAGCCGGGTGTGGTAATTCACGCCTGTAGTCCCAGCCACTCGAAAGATTGAGCCAGGTGGATCGCTTTAGCCTAAGGAGTTCAAGGTCAGCCTGTTTAGTGAGACCTCATCTCAAAAATAAATAAATAAATAAATAAATAAAATTAAATTAAATAAAAAAAGAAAAAGAAAAGTAGGTGGGAAGAAGGCAACAATAAAATACTGGAAGCTAGGAAGCAAATGAAAGTGTGGGGGGTAAAAATCAACTGTATCTTCAAAATGCTGAAAGAAAACACTTGTTAACCCAGAATGTATATCTAACAAATACATCCTTTCAGGTAAACAAAAAGAACTGATCAACACATGTGCACAAAAGGAATTACTAGAAGGTGTTCTTCAGTCAATAAGAAAATAATCCTAACAGAAGAATGGAGATTAGGAAGGAACGAAGGAAAATAAAATGATAAATGTTTAGGTAAATCTAAACAAGTGATTCTCAACTTGAGGGGCAGGTTACATTTGGCAATGCCTGGAAATATTTTTGGTTGTCACAACTAGGACGAAGGTCGTAATGGCAACTAGTGGGTAGAGGCCACGGATTGCTGATAAATAGCCTATAATATACAGGGCAGCTCCCCACAAAAAAAGAATTATCTGGTGC
>NW_016822234.1:0-640 GCF_001698545.2 Rhinopithecus bieti | reverse complement strand
GGCCGCGGGGTGCGCGTCCTTGGCCGGGCGGCGGGGGCGCTGTAGCCCTGTACCCGTGGCTGTCCCGCCGGCCCGGAAACTGCGAGTACGCCCGGCAGGGCTGCATGCGCCGAGACGGAGGAACGCGAGCGCCTGGCAGGCGGGTGAGGGGATCCACATGCTCCGCGATCCCTGTCCTCGACCCCCGTACCGGGCGCCCGCGGCCGGAGCGCAGCCCAAGGACTCGGCCGCTCACACCTCCGCCCATCTCCACCGTCCGGATCTCCTCTCATCCTGTTTCCATCTCCTCGTCCCACTTGCTATGCGTTCCTGACCCCTCGCTTCACTTAATAACCTATTTCTCTGTCCTGTTTTCTCTTTCGACATGTATGTTTCTATTTTTCTCTCTGTTTCTACCTCCTTCCTCTCCCACTCTGTTTCTTTCTGCTTTTAACTCTTTCTCCTTCACTCTCTCTTCCGCGCATCTCTAGTGCCATGGGGGCGCCCGTGCTGGGGGCGCCAGGAGAGCCACCTTGAGCCACGTCTGTGCCCCAGGCTTTCGGGAGGGTCGGGGGGTTGGTGAGTGCACAGTTGGCGCTGCTCCACGCGCCCCGGGCGCACGCACTCCCCGGTGCTTGGAATTGCCTGGCAGTGCCCCGCC
>NW_016822233.1:0-640 GCF_001698545.2 Rhinopithecus bieti | reverse complement strand
CTATCTGTCCTAGCTATCTATCTATCTACTTATCATCTAACTATCCATCCTATCTGTCATATCTATCTATCTACCTATCTACCTATTATCTATCTATCCATCCTATTTGTTCTTTCTTTGTATCTGCCTGTATCTATCTATCCATCCTATCTATCTATCTATCTATCTATCTATCTATCTATCTATCTATCTATCTATCTATCTATCATTTATCTATCCATCCTATCTATCCTATCTATGTATCTATTTATCTATCTACCTATCATCTATCTGCCTATCATCTATCTATCCATCCTATCTGTTCTATCTATCTATCATCTATCTATCTAATCTATCTCCCTATCATCTATCTATTCGATCTATCTATCTATCCATCTATCTATCTATCTATCATCTATCTATCCATCCTATCTGTCATATCTATCTATCTATCTATCTACCTATTATCTATCTATCCATCCTATTTGTTCTTTCTTTGTACCTGCCTATATCTGTCTATCCATCCTATCTATCTGTCTATCTATCTATCTATCTATCTATCTATCTATCTATCTATCCATCTATCTATCTATCATCTATCTATCCATCCTATCTGTCCTATCTATGTGTCTATTTATCTATCTACCTATCTATCTATCTA
>NW_016822232.1:0-571 GCF_001698545.2 Rhinopithecus bieti | reverse complement strand
ACTATGTAGTTTTGGCTGAGGATATTTCCTTTGTCACCATAAGCTTCAATGCTCTCTGAAATATCCCCTTGCAGAATCCAAGAAAACATTGTTAGCAAACTTATCAATGAAAAGTACATTGTAAGTTGGTGAGATGAGCTCACATAACCCAAAGAAGTTTCTCAGAAACTTTCTATTTGTTTTTTGTCTGAGAATGTTGCCTTGGGAACCATAGCCTTTAATGAGCTCCCATATATTCTACTACAGATTCCACAAAAGCAGTGTTATCAAACAGCTCAATGAAAAGAAAAGTGTAACTCTGTGAGACGAATTCACACAGGACAAAGCAGTTTCTCAGAAAGCTTCTTGCCAGTTTTTTTCTGAGGATATTTCCTTTTTCACTATAGGCCTTAATGCACTCCCAAATATACCTGCGCAGATTGCATGAAAACAGTGTTCACAAGCTGCTCAATGAAATGTACAGTGTAACTGTGTCAGATGAATTCACATACCACAATGTAGTTTCTCAGAAAACTTCTTTCTATTTTTTATCTGAGGATATTTAGTTTTTCACCATAGCCCTTATGCCACT
>NW_016822231.1:0-880 GCF_001698545.2 Rhinopithecus bieti | reverse complement strand
TAGTGATCTGCCCACCTCGGCCTCCCAAAGTGCTGGGATTACAGGCAGGAGCCACTGTACCTGGTCAGTTTTGTTTCTTTAACTCTTATAGTAGACCTTTCCCATTAGAGGTAAGTTATAAGCACTAAAAACCCTAGCTGCTTCTCCCCACAGTGGATAGGTTCTACTTTTATTTCATTCATAAGCTTTTTTCCCTCCTGGCTTTGACATAAGCTGACAGAACTGTTCTTAAATTGGTCGAACTTGTTTTGTTTTCATTTTTATTATTTCAAAAGTTTTAAAATAGAGACAGAGTCTCACTTTGTTGCCCAGGCTGTAGTGCAGTGGCTGTTCACAGGTGCAATCATAGTTCATTGCAGCCTCCAACTCCTGGGCTTATGCCATCTTCTGCCTGAGCCTCCTGAATAGCTGGCATTTTAAGCATGTGCCACAACACCCAGCTTCATTTTTATATTTTAGAAGACAGTATGTTTAAACAGAACATTAAAACAATTATTTACTTATTTTTGGAATATGTAATACATTTTATTGTTCGAAGTCTGAAAGATATAAAAAGGATGGGGTCAGCCTGGGCAACATGGCGAGACCCTGTCTCTACAAAAAAAAAAAATTAAAAATTATCCAAGTATGGTGGCATGCACCTGTGGTCCCAGCTACTCCAGAGGCTGAGGCTGGAGGATCATTTAAGTCCAGGATGTAGAGGCTGCAATGAGCCATAAATGTGCCACTTCAGTGTGGGAGTCTCAAAAAAAAAAAAAAAAAAAAAAAAAGAAAGAAAGAAAAGGAAGTTCAGAGTGTTGTTTACTTCCGACTTACATCTGGCAAGTACAGAGATAATCTTTGCCGATAAAGTTGTTTCCACTTTATAGCATACTTTTCT
>NW_016822230.1:0-878 GCF_001698545.2 Rhinopithecus bieti | reverse complement strand
AAGGCCCGTTCCTCAAACGGTAGCCCCACCCTGTACCCCACCCCTCTCCTCCTGGCCCTCCGGCCCTTCAAATCTGGGGCCAGCCCTGCCACCTCAAGCCTTCCTGGGTCCCTTGAGTTCTGGCTGATGCCCTGTGCTGAGTCCCACAGCCCTGCCCCAGCCCCGCCCCAGCCCCTCCTCCCTGCTTTCAGCCCCGCTCGCCCATCTTCAGGCCCCGTCTCCCTGGGCACGTGGGCGACCTCTCCCCTACCTGTGGTGGCCATGGGCGCCGGGGCGGGGGCGTGGCTGGGGGCGGTGGGGGTCCCGGATGGGGCCTGCCCACTGACCAGCACAGAAGCAGTGGGGCTGGTGAGGGGCCCCAGGCTGGTGGCGGTCTGCGGGGCGGCAGGGCCCCCCCCAGTCTTGTTCTGGAGAATGATTCCGGACGGCACCTGAGGAGGGGACAGGCGGATGAGGGGTGGGGAACACAGGCTAGGAGTGGGGGTGTCCAGACGCAGCAGGGCTGGGGAGGAACACAGAGCCGTAAGGCAGAGGGGCTCCCATCAGACTGAAGGGGTGGGATGGGATGGGGCTCATGGGGCGGGCGGTCCCTGCCTCCCGTTACCTGGTGAAATCTCTCGAGAAGAGCCTTCGGCTGGGGCAGCGCTGGGAAGGGGGTGGTCACCATCTGGAAGGTCCGAGGAGGCGGTGGGGGGGGTGCTGCCGGCTCGGGGACCAGGTGGAGGGTTGAAGGGGGCGTGGGGGACTTGTGGGGCCCCTGGCCAGGTGGGAACTGGAGCTGGAAGTCGGATGGCGTAGGGGCTGGCAACCTGGAGGACGTCTCGGAGGAGGAGGCCACAGCGGAGGAGGTGGAGGATGGAGGGAGGTGGGGGGCTGGG
>NW_016822229.1:0-1175 GCF_001698545.2 Rhinopithecus bieti | reverse complement strand
ATCGTTTGACAACATCTGGAGACATTTTTGGTTGTCATGGCTGGGGTTGATGTTACTGGCATCCAGCGGGCAGAGAGCAGAGATGCTGCTAGACATCCGACAATGCACTGGGCAACAGGACGTGCCCTGCCCCAAATGTCAATGGTGCTGAGGCTGAGAAAGCCTGTTCTAGGCCACGCCAGGGCTTGCAGTGTGACCTTGGCTGAGTCATGTAAGTCTCTAGACCCATCTGTGAAACAGGGAGAGAAATCTGTGCCCAGCATGTTTCACAACATTATGGTAAGGATTTGTGTAATGCAGGGAAGGTGCACACGTAGCAGAAGGCAAGGCCGACATGCACAATTAGGATCTGGCCGCCCTAATGATGGGGGGAAGCAGAACGCTGGCAGAGGAGGGCTTCATCGGGTGGATCAAGATGCACTTTATGCCTGGGCATGGTGGCTCACTCCTATAATCCCAGAACTTTGGGAGGCTGATGCGGGCAGATCACCCGAAGCCAGGAGTTCAGGACCAGCCTGGTCAACTTGGTGAAACCCCGTCTCTACTAAAAATACAAAAATTAGTCCGGTGTGGTGCTGCATGCCTGTAGTCCCAATTACTCAGGAGGCTGAGGCAGGAGAATCTCTTGAACCTTGGAGGTGGAGGTTGCAGTGAGCTGAGATTGTACCACTGCACTCTAGTCTAGGCAATAGAGCAAGACTCCGTCTCAAGAAACAAAACAAAACAAAACAAAAAAACAAAAACACCAGCCTGGACAACATGTGAGACCATCTGTCACTACAACATTTTTTTAAGAAAGTTAGCCAGGCGCAGTGGCACACCTATGTGGTTCCAGCTACTCTGGAGGCTAAGCTGAGGCAGAGGGTCCCTTGAGCTTGGGTGGCAATGGCTGCAGTAAGCTGCAATCGATCCACCACAGCCTGGGTGGCAGATGCATTTTATTGTTCTCTTCCAGGAGAACAGCAGTGTGCACTTCTCCAATAATGTCATCTTCCAAATGGGGTCAAAGCAGAAGCTTCTCCAAAAGGGAACAAACAAAAAAAGGCAGAGTGACACTCGCCCAGCACCACATAGACATTAGATGCACTCACATTCCTTATTGAATCTAAGCCACAAAAAGCCCTGCAAGAGCCTGTCTTATTTCACAGGAGGAAGCTGAGCTTCAGAGAGGTGAA
>NW_016822228.1:0-571 GCF_001698545.2 Rhinopithecus bieti | reverse complement strand
TCACAATAGCAAAGACATGGAACCAACTTCAATGCCCACCAATGATACCCTGGATAAAGTCAATGAGGCACATACACTCCATGGAATAGTAAGCATCCACACAAAGGATTCATTTCTGTCCTTTGCAGAGACATGGCTGATGCTGGAAAGCATCATTCTCAGCAAAATAACACAAGAACAAAAAGGAAAAGGACACTGCATGTTCTCGCTCTTAAGTTGGATGTGAACAAGGAAAACAGATGGATACAGGAAGGGGAAAACCACACACTGGGGCCTGTCAGTTGTTGGAGGGCTAGTGGAGGGATAGCATTAGGAGAAATACCTAATGTATGTGATGGTTGATGGGTGCAGCAAACCACCGTGACACGTGTATACCTAGGTAACAGAACTGCACATTCTGCACAGGTACCCCTGAACTTAAAGTATATCAAAAAAGAAATACATATACTCTCCGTGTATTAAAATATATATAATGCAAAACTTCATCTCTACACAAATACATATATAAATACAGTTACATATATTGTATATGTTTAGGAATACTTATCTTTTAAATCCGTCATATGGATTA
>NW_016822227.1:0-1174 GCF_001698545.2 Rhinopithecus bieti | reverse complement strand
GACCCCAAATAGCCAAAGCAATCCTAAGCAAACAGAACAAAGCTGGAAACATCACACTACCTGACTTCAAATTATACTACAAAGGTGTGGTAATCTACACAGCATGGTATTGGCGTTAAAACAGACACATAACCCAATGGAACAGAATACAGAATCCAAAAATAAAACCATATACCTACAGCCAACTGATATTTGACGACATTCACAAAAACATTCGCTGAGGAAAAGACACCTTTTTCTATAAGTGATGCTGGGAAATTTGAATGGTCATATGCAGAATAAAATTTAATCTCTGTCTCTCACTGTATATAAACAATTGACAGAAGATTTAAATGTAAGACTTTATAAAAATGGTAGAAGAAAAAAATGGGAAAAACTCTTCAAAACATTGGAATATTCAGAGAATTCATGACTAAGACCTCAAAAGCAAATGCCATGAAAACAAAAATAGACAAATAGGACTTTCTTAAACTAAAAAGAGTCTGCATAGCAAAAGAAAAAATCAGCAGAGTGAACAGACAACCTGGCAAATAGGAGAAAATGTTTTCAAACTATGCATCCAACAAATAACTGATATTCAGAATCTACAAAAAATCTCAAATGACTCAATCACCACCACCACCACCACCACAAGAACAACAAACCATTAAAAAATGGGCAAAGGTCATGAACAGACATCTTTCAAAAGAAGACATACAAATGGCAACCAGCATATGAAAAACATGCTCAACATCACTAATAATTAGAGAAATGAAAATCAAAACAACAATATGTTATCATTTTATACCAGTTATAATGGCTATTACTAAAAATTTAGAAACCAGCAAAGATGTTGGTGAGAATATGGAGAAAAGGGAATGTTTATACATTGTCAGCAAGAATGTAAATTGATACAACTTTTATGAAAACCAGTATGGAGATTTCTCAGGAACCAAGGATACAACTACCTTTCAATCTAGAAATTCCACTACTGGGTATCTATGCAAAAGAAAATAAATCATTTAATCAAGAAGATATCTGCATTCATATGTTTATTCTAGCACTCTTCACAACAACAAAGGTATGGAATCAACCTGCTTATGAATGGATGTTTGAATAATGAAAATGTGATGCAAAAAATATATATGTGGGCCGGGCGCGGTGGCTCAAGCCTGTAATCCCAGCACTTTGGGAG
>NW_016822226.1:0-1787 GCF_001698545.2 Rhinopithecus bieti | reverse complement strand
TTTGATGTGCGAATTCATCTTACAGAGTTACACTGTTGTTTTCATTGAGCACTTTGCTAACACTGTTTTCTTGGAATCTGCAGTGGGATATTTTGGATCGTATTGAGGCCTATAGTGAAAAAGTAAATATCCTCAGATAAAACTAGAATGAAGCTTTCTGAGAGACTGATTTGTGGTGTGGGAATTCATTTTACAGAGATACACTGTTCTTTTCATTGAGCAGTTTGAAAACACTGTTTTCTGAAATCTGCAATAGGATATTTGGGAGCACACAGAAGCCAATGGTGACAAAATAAATATCCACAGAGAAAAACTAGAGAGAATATTTCTGAGAAACTGCTTTGTCATTTGAGAGTTCATCCCACAGAGTTACACAACTTTTTTTTTTTTTGAGACGGAGTCTCGCTCTGTCACCCGGGCTGGAGTGCAGTGGCCAGATCTCAGCTCACTGCAAGCTCCGCCTCCTGGGTTCACGCTATTCTCCTGCCTCAGCCTCCCGAGTAGCTAGGACTACAGGCGCCCGCCACCTCGCCTGGCTAGTTTTTTGTATTTTTTAGTAGAGATGGGGTTTCAGTGTTAGCCAGGATGGTCTCGATCTCCTGACCTCGTGATCCGCCCGTCTCGGCCTCCCAAAGTGCTGGGATTACAGGCTTGAGCCACCACACCTGGCCTGAGTTACACAACTTTTTATGGAAAAGTTTGGTAGTACCGTTTTTAGGGAATCTGAGGGGAGATAGATTGGATGGCATTGAAGCCTATGGTGACAAAGGAAATATCCTCAGACAAAAGGTACAAAGAAGCTTTCTGAGAAAGGACTTTGTTTTGTGTGAATTCATCTCACAGAGTTACACCTCAGTTTTCATGTGGCAGTTTGCTAACACTGTTCTAGTGGAATCTGCAAAGGGATATTTGGGAGTGCCTTGAGGCCTATAGTGAGAAAAGAAATATCAACAGATAGAAACTTGAAGGAAGCTTTCTGAGAAACTCCTTAGTGATGTGTTAATTCACTTTACAGAGTTACACTGTTTTTTCCATGGAGCAGTTTGCTAACACTGGTTTCTTGGAATCTGCAGTGGGGTATTTCTGAGCACATTGAAGCTTATGGTGATAAAGGAAATATTCTCAGACAAAAAATATAAAGATGGTTTCTGAGAAATCACATTTTGATTTCTGAATTCTTGTCACTGACTTACACGATTCTTTTCATGGAGCAGTTTGGTAGCACTGTTTTGGGGGAATCTGAGAAGGGATATTTTGGATCACATTGAAGCCTATGTTGAAAAAGAAAATATCCTCAGGTAAAAAATAGAATGAAGCTTTCTGAGAAAGGACATTGTGATATGTGAATTCAACTCACATCATTACACCTTTCTTTTCATGGAGCAGTTTGCATAAACTGTTTTCATGGAGTCTGCAATGGGATATTTGGGAGTGCATTGAGGTCGATGGTGAGAAAGGAAATATTTGGGAGTGCATTGAGGTCGATGGTGAGAAAGGAAATATCCTCAGAAAAAAACTAGAAGGAAGCTTTCCGAGAAACTTTTTTGTGATGTGTGAATTCAACTCTCAGAGTTTCAATAATCTTTGCATGGAGCAGTTTTCTTACAGTGTTTTCTAGGAATCTGCACTCTGATATGTCTTATCACATTGGGGCTTAAGGTGACAAAGGAAATATCCTCATAGATTAACCAAAGAGATGCTTTCTGAGAAACTGCTTTGTGATGTGTGAATTCATCTCACATAGTTACACCATTCATTTCATTAAGTAGTTTTATAAAACTGTTTTC
>NW_016822225.1:0-1171 GCF_001698545.2 Rhinopithecus bieti | reverse complement strand
CACTTTGAAACCTATGGTGACAAAAGAAATATCCTCAGATAAAAACCAGAAAGAAAGTTTCTGAGAAACTGCTTTATGATGTGTGAATTCATCTCACAGAGTTACACTTTTCTTTTCATTGAGCAGTTTGCTAACACTGTTTACTTGGAATCTGCAATGGGATATTTCAGAGTGCATTGAATCTTATGGTGACAAAGAAATGTCCTCAGACAAAAACTGGAAAGCAACATTTTGAGAATCTGCTTTGAGACTTTTGAATTCATCTTACAGAATTACATGACTCTTTTCATAGATCAGTTTGCTAGCACTGTTTTGGGGGAATCTGAGAAGGGATATTTGCGATCATATTGAATCCTATGGGGAAAAGAAAATATCCTCAGATAAAAACTATAAAGAAGTTTCCTAAGAAATCAATATTTGGGAGTGCGATGAGGCCTATAGTGAAAAGAGTACTATCCTGAGATAAAAACTAGAAAGAAGTTTTCTGAGAAACTGCTTTGTGTTATGTGAATTCATCTCTTAGATTTACACTGTTCTTTTCTTACAGCAGGGTGATAACACTGTTTATGTGTAATCTGCAAAAGGATATTTGAGAGGACATTGGAGCTTAGGGAGACAAAGGCATTATCCTCAGACAAAAACTAGAAAGAATGTTTCTGAGAAACTTCTTTTGATGTTGAATTCATCCCACAGAGTTACACGATTCATTCCATGGATCAGTTTGGTAGCACTGTTTTTGGTTAGTCCGAGAGGGGATATTTGTCGTCATATTGAAGCTTACAGTGACAAAGGAAATATTCTCATAAAAAAATTAGAAAGAAATGTTTTATGAAACTGCTTTGTGATGTGTGAATTCATCTCAAGGAATTACACTGTGCTTTTCATTCAGCAGTTTGATAACACTGTTTTCATGGAATCTGCAGCAGGATATTTGGGAGGGCACTGAAACCTATATTGAAAAGGGAGTATCCTCAGATAAAACTAAAAAGAAGCATTCTGAGAGACTGCTTTGTGATTTGTGAATTCATCTCACAGAGTTACAGCACCCTTTTCATGGAGCAATATGCTAACACTCTTTTTGTGGAATCTGTAAAAGGATATTTCAGAGCGCATTGAAGCCTATGATGACAAAAGAAATATCCTCAGGCAAAAACCAAAATAAGCTTTCTGT
>NW_016822224.1:0-978 GCF_001698545.2 Rhinopithecus bieti | reverse complement strand
CTACTTATGGCTAGCCAATTTTCCCAGCACCATTCTGCTTCCTCTTGAAATCTCACTAAAATAAGAGTATTTTTAAAAGACATAAACTTAGAGGATAAATGAAGTAAGAGATTGAGATTACAGTAGAGAAGAATTGTCAACACACTATTTGAAGGTGAGAAGTGAGTTGATGAATTATCAGAAAAGAGAAAGCTAACACCAAGGGCCTGCAAATGGGATGCCAACATGAAAAAAGTGAATGCATACCAGATGATTTTAAGATACCTTAGTGAGTGACTGGAGGCATCAGGAACTGCAAAGATGTTGGTAATGGGACATGACAGAGGAATTAGTTGAAAGTCTGTTTATGAAACAGATATTTCTCATCTCCATTCTGCAAACAACTATGAGACCGACCTTCCTTCATCCTGGATGGAGACTGGAGGTTTGATCTTTGTGACAATTGAACTGATAAAGTTCCAGACCTGATAATATAAAAAGGACTCAAAACCAGGGCACTTCACCATGAAATTTCAGAACCCCAGAGATAAAGAGATTCCGCAACCTTTGAGAAAAGGAAGTACAAGTCACATATAAAGGACAGGAAGTAGAATGAACAATGGACTTTTAACAGTACTGAAGCTCAAAGGCAATGGGACAATGACTTTAAAAGTCTATCATTTTCAGCTTATACTTTTACATTTAGCTGAATTACTAATAACGCATGAGCATGGAAGCAATATTTTTCAGTTATAGAAGAGATATGACACATACTGTTTATTGGTTACCCAAAAGTTTTCAAGTTCACTTTTCTCTTTTTACCTTCCACTAGAGGCTGGAAAAATTATTTATCATTATTTCAGGTGCCCTCGTACTTAGAAGTCACCATGCAATCTCCATTCTGACCAATGAGGTATAAACAGAATTCTCCCAGTGGATCTCTAGAAAACCTTTTAATTCCTCCCTCCCTTAACTCCCCTCTTCCCTCCCTCCCTCCCA
>NW_016822223.1:0-639 GCF_001698545.2 Rhinopithecus bieti | reverse complement strand
TGGAATATTATTCAGTCTTAAAAGGAAGGAAATTCTGGAATATTATTCAGTCTTAAAAAGGAAGGAAATTCTGACACATGGCTACAACATGGTTGAATCTTGAGGGCATTATGCTCAGTGAAATAAGCCAGTCACAAAGAAAGAAATAATGTTGATTCCACTTATATGAGGTACCTATAGTAGTCAAATTCATGGAGACAGAATGTAGAATAGTGGTTTCCAGGGTCTGGGAGGAGGGGAAGATAGGGAATTAGTGTTTAATGAGTACAGAGTTTCAGCTGGAGATGACAAAGTTCTGCAAATGGATGGTGGTGATGGTTGTATAACAACGTGAATATACTTAATGCCACAAAATGTTATACTTAAAAATTGTTAAGCTGGGCACGGTGGCTCACACCTGTAATCCCAGCACTTTGGGAGGCCGAGGCGGGCGGATCACAAGGTCAGGAGATCAAAACCATCCTGGCAAACATGGTGAAACCCTGTCTCTATTAAAAATACAAAAAAAATTAGCCGGGCATGGTGGCGGGCGTCTGTAGTCCCAGCTACTCGGGAGGCTGAGGCGGGAGAATGGCGTAAACCCAGGAGGCGGAGCTTGCAGTGAGCCGCGATTGCGCCACTGCACTCCAGCCTGGGTGA
>NW_016822222.1:0-449 GCF_001698545.2 Rhinopithecus bieti | reverse complement strand
AAATAGCTTTTGTACTTTATAGAATCTCACTCATTTTAAAATTTAAATTTATTTAACAAATGGCGATGTAGAAGGAACCATGTGCCAGGCACTGCTCTAAGGACATTACATGAGCTGACTCCTTTATTCCTCTAACAAGTAGCAAAGTAGCTACTTTTTTTTCCCCCCCCCCCCCTTTTTTTTTTTGAGACAGAGTCTTGCTCTGTAGCCCAGACTGGAGTGCAGTGGCCGGATCTCAGCTCACTGCAAGCTCCGCCTCCCGGGTTTACGCCATTCTCCTGCCTCAGCCTCCCGAGTAGCTGGGACTACAGGCACCCACCACCTCACCGACTAGTTTTTTTTTTTTTTTTTTGTTTTTTTAGTAGAGACGGGTTTCACCGTGTTAGCCAGGATGGTCTCGATTTCCTGGCCTCGTGATCCACCCGTCTCGGCCTCCCAAAGTGCTGGGA
>NW_016822221.1:0-1174 GCF_001698545.2 Rhinopithecus bieti | reverse complement strand
GTTGGAGTACAGTGGCGTGATCTCAGCTCACTGCAACCTCCGCCTCTTGGGTTCAAGTGATTCTCGTGCCTCAGCCACTCAAGTAGCTGGGATTACAGGTGTGCACCACTACACCCAGCTAATTTTTGTATTTTTAGTAGAGACAGGGTTTCACCATGTTAGCCAGGCTGGTCTCGAACTCCTGACCTCAGGTGATCCGCCTGCCTCGGCTTCCCAAAGTGCTGGGATTACAGTCGTGAGCCACTGCACCCGGCCTCAGAAACAGAAATTCTGATACATGGCACTAAGTAGACAGACAGAAAGGCTTGGTTCTTTACTACTTGTAAGGCAACTGTCCCACACAGTGGGGTTGAGAATGTCCTTTTCCTCACAGAGTGCATAAAAGGCAACAGTGAATCCAGTTTGCTCTTGCACTTTTTACATGTTCCCTGTGCAGGGCCCAAAACACAAACCACACTTCCCTTCAGCTTCCTCAGTAGGCGACCTCCACCAAGTTGCTCACTGCAGTCAGTTTAGCTACAGCCACTAAAATGGAGTGTGTTGTGTTCCTTCAGTGGTGTCTGATCAAAGGCTAAAAGAGGTGAGGACTGAGGAGCTGGTTTCTTGTCCCAAGTTGTCCTGGGATGCACCTTTTTCTTTCTTTTTGTTTCTTTTTTCGAGACAGAGTCTCATTCTGTTGTCCAGGCTGAAGTGCAGTGGCGTGATCTCGGCTCACTGCAACCTCTGCCTCCTGGGTTCAAGCGATTCTCTTGCCTCACGCTCCCGAGAAGCTGGGATTACAGGCGGCCGTCACTATGTCCAGCTATTTTTTGAATTTTTAGTAGAGACAAGGTTTCATGTTGGCCAGGCTTGTCTCAAACTCCTGACCTCAGGTGATTCACCTGCCTCAACCTCCCAAAGTGCTGGGATTATAGGCATGAGCCACTGCACCTGGCCTGGAATGCACCTTTTTCTATGGTGAACAGCAATAAATAAAAATGGATACCAAGTTGTATGGCATTTCCCTCTGTGTCAGCACTTTGTTTTTCTGACCTCTATTAATTCATTTTCAGCTCATACTAACATTGCAAGATGAGTAAGGCAAGTATTGTTTAGGGTTTCTTTGTAATAAGAAAATAGATAGAAAAATAGATAGAAAACAGCAGTGGCTTGTCTAAAGTGACATGCTCATCAG
>NW_016822220.1:0-906 GCF_001698545.2 Rhinopithecus bieti | reverse complement strand
GAGCCTAGACATGAAAAGGCTTTGCACGTGTCCACTCACTGCCTTAGGGTCGTGCCCAGTTCTGTGACGAACCCTGGGCTGGATGGCTGGAGGATAAAGAACTGCATGGGAGAGGGGGGCGCTCAGACAGTTGCCCCATGGACATCCTGAAGCAGAGCTGCCTCACTGCTGTGCACACACATGAGAGCCCGGCCAGGAACAGAAGGACTGGACTGAGTTCAGGCTGAGCCCAGGCTAATTTTCTAACCATGGAATCTTGAGCTCAACAAATGCTTTTGCATTAAGCCTTTGTGTTAACTGGGTTTGGCTTATAACCTTAGATGTTGGAATAAATATGGTCTCCTACACATAAAAATAAAGACGAACAACCACCTCATAAAAAAAAAAAGGCAGAGTTAAACAAACAATTCACAAAGACAAAATTCTAAGAGAATAAATATAAGGAATTTATACTACATAAATAACCAAAAAAATTCACGATGATTTGGAGACTAAAAAACATCTAATCAAACACCTCATTATAGAAAATAAAGAAAAGGACATATCCCTAGCAGAGGGATATGGATATCACTGAGTTAACGCTAATTCAAATCTCTGGTTTTGATCCCATCCTATTTCTCTCCACCTGTGTTGCCTCTCCTGTGCCAGAGTAGAAGAAATCCTTATGACGTACACAAAGAATTCATGCATAGGAAATACAGGGAAATGGAGCTGGCCCAAGGGTGTCCCGAGAGCCTTACAAGAAGCACACGTGTGAAGGACACTGTGCAGCAGTCCTGAGGCCCACAGCCCGGCTCCTCACCTTCATGTTCTCCCTGATTCGCTGCTCATTGTAGCTCTTGGCCAGGACCACAACGCCACGCTGCAGCTGGTAGCGCAGGGCAATCAGGGCTGGGGTTCGCTTGT
>NW_016822219.1:0-1174 GCF_001698545.2 Rhinopithecus bieti | reverse complement strand
ATTTTCCTGCCTTCTTCTGAGCCCTCCAAACTGTTCCAACCTCTGCCTGGTACCCAGTGCCAAAGTCACTTCCAAATTTTCGGGTATCTTTTCAGCAGTGCCCCACTCTACCAGTACCAATTTACTGTATTAGTCAATTTTCATCCTGCTGATAACTACATACCCGAGACCGGGAAGAAAAAGAGGTTTAATGGACTTACAGTTCCATATGGTTGGGGAGGCTTTACAATTATGGCAGAAGGCAAGGAGGAGCAAGTCCCGTCTCACATTGATGATGGCAGGCAAAGAGAGAGCTTGTGTAGGGATACTCCCCCTTACAAAACCATCAGATCTAGTAAGACTTATTCACTATCATGAGAACAGCACAAAAAAAGACTTGCCCCCATAATTCAATCACCTCCCACAACATGTGGGAATTGTGGGAGTTATAATTCAAGATGAGATTTGGGTGGGGACACAGCCAAACCATATCAGATGGGTAAGAAAATTTTTATTCAAATACCCATTTTATAGTCTAAAAACACTGAGACTGAGATAAAATAACTAAGATAAGGTAATACTCTCCTGCTTCAAAGCCCTGTCATCTTTCCATGATACAAGAATACTTGGTGACAAATCTTGACAATGCTACCTCATGACAGGCAATGCAGGCACTTATCATTTCTCTCCTATATTACTTCAATATTCTCTTAATTGATGTCCCTATCTCCAATCCTTGCCTATTTCTAATCTTTCCCTCAAACTGCACCCAGAATCACAGTACTAAAACAAATTTGATAATGTTACTCCCTACTTAAAATTACTTTCTAGAATGGCCATGTACAAGAAAACTTTCTGTGATGACAGCAATATTCTGTGTGGTGAAATATAAGAGCTACTTAGCCACATGTGGCTATTGAGCACTTGAATTATGTCTAGTATGACTAAGTTACTAAATCTTTAATTTTAATTGAAATTTAAATAGCTAATATGGCTAGTATCTACTGTATTAGACAGTAAAGCTCTAATCAATAGGGAGCCTTTTTTCTGATCCTGGTGAAAATCACTAAATAAATAAGTAGGAGCAAGAAAAAGTAAAATTTTAATGCATTTTGTAAACTAAAACACTATAAAAATATTAGCTGGCATTATTAAAAGTATAGGTTATACTGACCTATTAGCATAGCTGGTTTTT
>NW_016822218.1:0-882 GCF_001698545.2 Rhinopithecus bieti | reverse complement strand
CACTGTTGTATTTTCTCTAGGTCCACCATCATATTTTTTTCTGGGTGCACTGTTATCTTTTCTCTATGTTCACTGTCATCTTTTCTCTAGGTTCACGGTTGTCTTTTCTCTGTGTTCACAGTCATCTTTTCTCTGAGTTCACCATCATCTTTTCTCTGGGTTTACTGTTGTCTCTTCTCTAGGTTCACTGTCATCTTTTCTCTGGGTGAAATATAATCTTTTCTCTGGGTTCACTGTTGTCTTTTCTCTAGGTGAAACTTCGTGTTTTCTCTTGGTCCATCGTCATCTTTTCTCTGGATGCACTGCTGTCTTTTCTCTGGGTTCACTTTCTTTTATCTGAGTTCACTGTCATCTCTTAGTGCACTGTCGTTTTTACTCTGGTTGCACTGTCGTCTTTACTCTGAAAGCGCTGTTGCCTTTTTTCTGTGTTCACTATCATGTTTTCTCTGGGTTCACTGTCATATTTTCTCTGGATTCACTATCATATCTTCCCTTGGTTCACTGTTGTATTTTCAGTGGATAGACTGTCATCTTTTCTCCATCTGCACTGTCATCTTTTCTCTGGGGTCACTGTCATCTTTTTCTCGGGGTTCACCGTCGTCTTTTCTCGGGGTTCACCGTCGTCTTTTCTCGGGGTTCACCGTCGTCTTTTCTCGGGGTTCACCGTCGTCTTTTCTCGGGGTTCACCGTCGTCTTTTCTCTTGGTTCACTGTTGTATTTTTTCTGGGTTCACCGTCGTCTTTTCTCTGGGTTCACCATCGTCTTTTCTCTGGGTTCACCGTCGTCTTTTCTTTGGGTGCACTCTTGTCTTTTCTCTGGGTGCACGGTCATCTTTTCTCTTGGTTCACTGTTGTATTTTTTCTGGGTGCACTTTCATCTTTT
>NW_016822217.1:6282-10258 GCF_001698545.2 Rhinopithecus bieti | reverse complement strand
CTATATTTCCTCTTTCACCATAGGTCCGAATGTGATCCCAAATATCCCTTCAAGGATCCATCCACAAGGGAGTTTCCAAGCTGCATAATGTAAAGAAAGCTTCATCTCTGTGATATGAGTAAACATAGCAAAAAGCAGATTCACAGAAGGCTTCTTTCCACTTTTTATCTGAAGATATTTCATTCTTCACCATAGTCCTGAATGTGCTCACGATGGTCCCTTCGTGGATCCGTCCATGACAGTTTCCAAACTGTGTAATATAAAGAAAACTTTATCTATCTGAGATGATTACACATATTACTAAGTAGTTTCCTAGAAAGCTTGTTTCCAGTTTTTGTCTGAGGCTATTTCCCTTTTCACCATCAGCATCAACATGCTCCCGAATATCACTTGGTACCTGTTGCTCCCAAACGATTTCCCAATACTGTATGAGACAAGAGGTATAACACTGTGAGTGGAATGCACACGTCACAAAGCAGTTTCTCAGAAAGCTTCTCTCCAGTTTTTATCTGACTACATTTGCTATTTCACCATAGGCCTCACTTTGTACCCAAATATCCCTTCGCGAATCCAACAAGAGGGAGTTTCCAAGATGCGTAATGTAAAGAAAGCCTCATCTATGTGAGATGAATAAACATAGCAAAAAGCAGATTCACAGAAAGCTTCTTTCCAGTTTTATGTGAAGATATTTCCTTTTCACCATATTCCTGAATGTGCTCCCGAAGGTCCCTTCGTGGATCTGTCCATGACAGTTTCTAAGCTGCGTATTGTAAAGAAAGCTTTATATATGTGAGATGATTACAGATATCACAGAGTAGTTTCCTAGAAAGCTTCTTTCCAGTTTTTTTCTGAGGCTCTTTGGCTTTTCAGCATCGGCATCAACATGCTCCCCAATATCACTTGGTACTTGTTTATCCAAAAGGGTCTCCCTGACGCTGTATGAGAAGAGAGGTATAACACTGTGACAGGAATGCACATGTCAGAAAGCAATTCCTCGGAGAGCTTCTCTCCAATTTCGGTTTGATCATATTTCCTTTTTCACCATAAGCCTCAAAGTGTTCCCGAATATCCCATCACACGCTAAACATACACCAGGCTAGAAAACTGCTCAGTGAAAAGGGAGGCCTAACTGAGTGAGAGGAATTAAGACGACACAGAGCAGTTTCACAGAAAGCTTCCTACTGGATTTTTCCTGAGGATATTTCTTTCTCCATAATCTAAGAATCGTTCCCAAATGTCCTTCCTCAGATTCCACATAAGCAGTGATTTCACGCTGCTCAGTCAAAAAAATGGTTTAACTCTATGAGAAGAATACACATCGCAAAGCAGTTGCTCAGAACCTTTCTCTGCTAGTTGCATCAGAAGACGCTTTCTTGCTAACCACAAGCCTCCGGGCATCAATAACAATCCCTTCACAGATTCTTCAAAGACAGAATTTTGAAACTGGGCAACGTAGAGTAAACATTAACTCTGTGCAATGAATGCACATATCAGAGAGCAGATTCTTGGAAGGCTTCTTCCTCGATATTATTTGAGTATATTTCACTATTCGCCATAGTCCTCAATGCGCTCTGAAATATCACTTTTTCGGTTTCACAGCAACAGTGTTCAAACGCTGCCTTGTGAGAAAACAGGTATAACTCGCTGCGTGGAATGCATATATCACAAAGTAGTTTTTCAGAAAGCGTCTATCCAGTTTTCTCTGAAGATATCTCCTCTTTCACTGATGGACTGAATGTGCTCCCCAATGTCCCTTTGAGGATCCGTGCATGACGGAGTTTCCAAACTGCGTAATATAAGAAAAGTTTTAATTATGCGATATTATTAAATACTTCTAACACAAAGCAGATTCACAGAAATCTTTGTCCCAGTTTTCTCTAAGGATATTTCCTTTTAACCATAATCGTCCCTGTACTCCCGAATGTCTTTTTTAGCTTTTCTCCAAAATGGATTCCGGAATCCTCTAGGAGAAAAATGGTGTATCTCTGTGAGTGGAAAGCACATGTCACAAAGCAACTCCTCAGAAAGATTCTCTCCAGTTTCCATCTAACGATGTTTACTTTCTCACTGTGAGCCTCAAAGCACTCCTGAATATCCCTTCACAGACAAAACAAAAACAGTGGTATGATACTGCTCAATGAAAAGAGAAGCTTAACTGTGTGAGCGGATTTCACATGACACGGAGCAGTATCACGGAAAGCCTCCTTCTGGTTTGTCTCTGAGGTTATATCTTTTTCAGGATATTCTAAAGAACGTTTCCAAATGTCCTTTCTCAGATTCCACAGAAACAGTGATTTCAAACTGCTCAATCCAAAGAATGATTTAACTCTATGAGACGAAAACAAACATCACAAAAGAGTTGTGCAGAAAGATTCTCTCCGATTTTCAATGGAGGACATTTCCTAGCTCAAAACAGACCTGCAGTTGCCAATTAATATCCCTTCACAGAACCCTCAAAGACCAACTTTCAAATCGGGAAATGTAGAGTAAGCTTTAACCCTCTGAAAAGAATGGACATGTCAAAGAGCAGTTTCTTTTGAGTGGTTCTTTCTGTTTTTTATTGGATGACATTTCACTTTTTGCCATAGTCTTCATGGTGCTCCGAATATCACTCTTTTGGTTTTACAGGAACAGTGTTCAAACTGTGCCTTATGAGAAAAAAGTTATAATTCCCTGAGTGGAATGCACACATCACCAACCAGTTTCTCAGAGAACTCCTCTTCAGTTTTTATCTGACTATATTTCCTATTTTACCATAGGCCCGAATGTGATTCCAAATATCTCTTCACGAATCTATTCAGGAGGGAGTTTCCAAGCTGTGTAATGTAAAGAAAGCTTCATGTATGTGAGATGAATAAACATAGCAAAAAGCAGATTCACAGAAAGCTTCTTTCTAGTTTTTTATCTGAAGATATTTCATTTCTCACCATAGTCCAGAATGTGCTCCCAAAGGTTCCTTTGTGGATCCGTCCATGACAGTTTCCAAGCTGTGTAACGTAAAGAAAGCTTTATCTATGTGTGATGATTACAGATATCACAGAGTAGTTTCCTAGAACGCTTCTTTCCAATTTTTGTCTGAGGCTATTTCCCTCTCCAACATCGGCATCAACATGCTCCCGAATATCACTTGCTACCTGTTCCTCCAAAAGGGTTTCCCCGACGCTGTATGAGAAGAGAGGTAAAACACTGTGACTGGAATGCACAAGTCACAAAGCAGTTCCTCGGAAAGCTTCTCTCCATTTTCGTTCTGAACATATTTCCTTTTACACCGTTAAAGTCAAAGTTATCCCGAATATCCCATGACACGCTAAACATTCAGAGGGCTAGAAAACTGCTCAATGAAAAGAGAAGCTTATCTGAGTGAGAGGAATTTAGATGACACAGAGCAGTTTCACAGAAATCTTCCTTCTGGATTTTACCTGAGGATATTTCTTTCTCCATATTCTAAGGATCGTTCCCAAATGTCCTTCCTCAGATTCCACAAAAACAGTGATTTCAAGCTACTCAATCCAAAGAATGGTTTAAGTCTATGAGACGAATACACGCATTGCCTAGCAGTTGCTCAGAACGTTTCTCTGCAGGTTTCATCGGAAGACGTTTCTTCGCTCACCACAATCCTCTGGGCGTCACTAAATATCCCTTCACAGATTCTTCAAAGACAGAGTTTCGAAACTGGGCAGCATAGAGTAAACATTAACTCTGTGATGTGAATGCACATATCAGAGAGTAGATTCTTGGAACGCTTCTTCCTCGATTTTATTTCAGTATATTTCACTATTCGCCATAGTCCACAATGCATCCCGAAATATCACTTTTCTGGTTTCACAGGAACAGTGTTCTAACACTGCCTTGTGAGAAAAGAAGTATAACTCCCTGAGTGGAATGCACACATCACAAAGTAGATTCTCAGAAAGCTTCTATCCAGTTTTTATGTGAAGATATCTCCTCTTTCACTGTAGGCCTGAATGTACTCCCA
>NW_016822217.1:0-4986 GCF_001698545.2 Rhinopithecus bieti | reverse complement strand
GGTTCTAGATCCTTGAGGAATTGCCATACTGTTTTCCATAATGGTTGAACTAGTTTACAATCCCACCAACAGTGTAAAAGTGTTCCTATTTCTCCACATCCTCTCCAACACCTGTTGTTTCCTGACTTTTTAATGATTGCCGTTCTAACTGGTGTGAGATGGTATCTCATTGTGGTTTTGATTTGCATTTCTCTGATGGCGAGTGATGATGAGCATTTTTTCATGTGTCTGTTGGCTGTATGAATGTCTTCTTTTGTGAAATGTCTGTTCATATCCTTTCCCCACTTTTTGATGGGGTTGTTTTTTTTTTGTATATTTGTTTGAGTTCTTTGTAGATTCTGGATATTAGCCCTTTGTCAGATAGGTAGATTGCAAAAATTTTCTCCCATTCTATTGGTTGCCTGTTCACTTTGGTGGTAGTTTCTTTTGCTGTGCAGAAGCTCTTTAGTTTAATTAGATCCCATTTGTCAATTTCGGGTTTTGCTGCCATTGCTTTTGGTGTTTTAGACATGAAGTCCTTGCCCATGCCTATGTCCTGAATGGTACTACCAAGATTTTCTTCTAGGGTTTTATGGTATCTGGTCTAACATTTAAGTCTCTAATCCACCTTGAATTTATCTTCGTATAAGGAGTGTTATGGTACTGCTCAATGAAAAGAGAAGCTTAACTGTGTGAGTGGAATTCTCATGACACAGAGCAGTTTCACAGAAAGCTTCCTTCTGGTTTCCCTCTGAGGTTATATCTTTTTCAGCATATTCTAAAGAGCGTTTTCAAATGAGCCGTCCCTATACTCGCGAATGTCTCTTGGTAGCATTTTCTACAAAAGAAATTCCGGAATCAGTAAACAATTTCTCAGAAAGCTTCTTTCTAGCTTTTATCTGAGTATATTTCCTTTGCCCTGTACTCTTCAAAGGATCCGAAATATCAGTTCTCAGATTCCACAAAAACAGGGCTAGCCAACGGCTCTACGAAATACAGCAGTAACTCAGTGCATTGAATTCACTCATCACAGAGCAGTTTCTCAGAAAGCTTCTTTCTTGTTTGAGGTGAGGTTATTTGAGTTCCTCAGTTCTCCACCTTGTGTCTTATTGCAGTTTCTATGGAAAAACTGTTAGCAAGCTTCTGAATGAAAACAATCATCTAACACTGTGAGCTGAATTCACCCACAACAGAGAAGTTTCTGAGAAGGCTTCTCTGCAGATTTGTCTGAAGATATTTCATTATACAGCACGTGATTCAACGATATCCAAGACATCACTTCTGAGCTTCCAGAAAGTCACTGCTAGCAGACTCTTCCACGATAGAGTGGTGTAATATTTTGAAATGAATTCACACATCACAAAGAAGTTTCTCAGAAAGCTTCATTCCGGTATTTCTCGAGGCTATTTCCTTTTTCACCATAGACCTCAATGAGCTCCCATATATGACTTTGCAGAATCCACGAAAACAGTTTTAGCACACTGCTACAAGAAAGGAAAGGTAAATCTCTGTGTGAGGAATTCACGCATCAGAAAGCAATTTCTCAGAAAGCTTCTTTCTAGTTTTTATCTGAGGATATTTCTGTTTTCACAATGGGCCTCAATGCGCTCTCAAATATCACTTTGCAGATTCTATGACAACAGTGTTAGCCTACTGCTTCGTGAAGACAAAGTTGTAACTTGCTGAGATGATGCCCATATCACAAAGAAATATCTCACAAAGCTACTTTCACGTTTTTAATTTAGGACATTTTCTGTAACAGCGTAGGCATCAATGCGATCCAAAGAAGCTCTTCCAGGTTCCTCAAAGACAGAGTTAATCGACTGTTCCATGAAACGTAACTGTAACTCTGTGAGATGAATTCACACATCACAAAGAAGTTTCTAAGAAAGCTACTTTCTAGTTTTTATTTGAGGATATTGAGGATATTTCCTTTGTCACCATCAGCTTCGTTGCGCTAAGAAATATCCCAATGCAGATTTCAAGGAAAGAGTGTTAGCAAATGGACAAATGAAAAGAAAAGTGTAACTCCGTGAGTTGCATTCACATGTTACAATGCAGTTTCTCAGAAGGCTTCTTTCCAGTTTTATCTGAGGATATTTCCTTTTCACCATAGCCCTCAATGAGCTCCCATGTATCACTTGGCAGAATCCACGACAACAGTGTTAGCAAACTGCTACAGGAAGGGAAAAGTGAATCTTTGTGTTATGAATTCACCCAAAAGAAAGCAACTTTTGAGGAAGCTTCTTTCTAGTTATTATTTGAGGACATTTCCGTTTTCACCATAGGCCTCAATGTGCTCCCAAATATCACTTTGCAGATTCCACAAAAACAATGTTACCAAACAGGTACAAGAAGGGAAAGGTGAATCTCTTTGTGATGAATTCACACATCAGAAAGCAATTTCTCGAAAAGCTTCTTTCTAGTTTTTATCTGAGGATATTTCCATTTTCACCATTTTCCTCAAAGCGCTCCCCATTATCACTTTGTAGATTTCACGACAACAGTGTTAGCAAACTGCTTCGTGAAGACAAAGTTGTAATTCGGTGAGATGAATTCACATATCACAAAGAAGTTTCTTAGAAAGGTATTTCTAGTTTTTATTTGAGGATATTTCCTTAGTCTCTGTCAGCTTCATTGCGCTAAGAAATATCCCAATGCAGATTTCAAGAAAAGAGTGTTGGCAAACGGATCAATGAAAAGGAAAGTGTAACTCTGTGAGTTGCATTCACATGTCACAATGCAGTTTCTCAGAACGCTTCCTTCCAGTTTTTATCTCAGGGGATTTCCTTTTTCACCATAACCCTCACTGGGCTCCCAAATAACACTTTGCAAATTCCACGGGAACAGACTTAGCAAAAGGCGACATGAGGAGAAAGGTGTAACTCTGTGAGATGCATTCACAGATCACATTGAAGTTTCTCAGAATGTTCCTTTCTCATTTTTAAAGGAGGATATTTCCTTTGGCCCTATAGTCTTCAAAGGGATCCGAAATATCTGTTCTCAGATTCCACAAAAACAGGGTTAGCCAACGGCTCAAGGAAATACCAGAGTAAATCACTGAGTTGATTTCACACATAACAGTGCAGTTTCTCAGAAAGGGTCCTCTTGTGAGCTGAGGTTATTTGTGGTCTCGGAGCGCCACCGTGTGTCTTATTGCAGTTTCTGCGAAAACACTGTTAGCAAGCTTCTGAATGAAAACAATCATCTAACACTGTGAGCTGAATTCACCCACAACAAAGAAGTTTCTGAGAAGGCTACTCTGCAGATTGACCTGAAGATATTTCATGATTCATCATGGGATTCAACAATATCCAAGACATCACTTCTGAGCTTCCACAAAGTCAGTGCTGGCACACTACACCATGAAAGAGTGGTGTAACACTTTGAAATGAATTCATACATCACAAAGCAGTTACTCAGAAAGCTTCATTCTGGTTTTCTCGAGAGATATATCCTTTTCACTGTAGCCCTCAATGAGCTCCCAAATATCACTTTGCAGAATCCACGAAAACAGTTTTCGCACACTGCTACAAGAAGGGAAATGTGAATCTCTGTGTTATGAATCCATATAACAGAAGGTAATATCTCAGAAACCAATCTAATTTTTACCTGAGGATATTTCCGTTTTCACCATGGGCCTCAATGTGCTCCCAAATATCACTTTGCAGATTTCACGACAACAGTGTAAGAAAACTGCTTTGTGAAGACAAAGTTGTAACTCTGTGAGATGAATTCATATGTCACAAAGAAGTTTCTCAGAAAGTTACTTTCTAGTGTTTATTTGAGAATATTTCCTTTGTCACCGTCAGCTTCATTGTGCAAAGAAATATCCCAATGCAGATTTCAAGACAAGAGCATTAAAAAACGGATCAAGGAAAAGGAAAGTGTAAGTATATGAGTTACATCCACAATAACAATGCAGTTTTTCAGAAAGCGTCTTTCCAGTTCTTATTTGAGGATATTTCCTTTTTCACCATAGCCCTCAATGAGCTCCCAAATATCACTTGGGAGAATCCACGACAACAGTGTTAGGAAACTGCTGCAAGAAGGGAAAAGTGAATCTCTGTGTCATGAATTCACACATCAGAAAGCAACTTCTGAGAAACCTTCTTTCTAGTTATTATCTGAGGATATTTCCGTTTTCACCATAGGTCTTAATGTGCTCCCAAATATCACTTTGCAGATGCCACGAACACACTGGTAGCAATCTGCTTCATGAGGACTAAGTTGTTACTCTGTGAGATGAATTCACATATCACAAAGAAGTTTGTCACAAAGCTTCTTTCACGTTTTGAAATGAGGATATTTCCTGTAACAGTATAGGCCTCAATGCAATCATAGGTAGCCCTTCTCAGGTTCCTCAAAGAAACTGTTAATCAACTGATCCATGAAACGTAAGTGTAACTCTGTGCGATGAATTGACACATCACAAAGAAGATTCTAAGAAAGCTTCTTTCTAGTTTTTGTCTGGGGATATTTCCCTTGTCACTGTAAGCCTCATTGCGCTCAGAAGTATCCAAATGCAGATTTCAAGAAAACTGTGCTAGCAAACTGATCTCTGAAGAGAAAAGTGTAACTCTGTGAGTTGCATTCACATGTCACAATGCAGTTTGTCAGAACGCTTCTTTCCAGTTTTATCTGAGGATATTTCCTTTTCACAATAGCCTTCAATGACCTCCCAAATATCATTTGGCAGAATCCACGACAACAGTGTTAGCAAACTGCTACAAAAAGGGAAAAGTGAATCTCTGTGTTATGAATTCACACATCAGAAAAAAACTTCTGAGAAACCTTCTCTCTAGTTATTATCTGAGGATATTTCCGTTTGCATCATCGGTCTCAATGCGCTCTCAAACATCACTTTGCAGATTCCACGAAAACACTGTTAGCAAACTGCTTCCTGAAGATTAAGTTGTTACTCTGTGAGATGAATTCACATATCACAACGACGTTTGTCACAAAGCTTCTTTCGCGTTTTAATGGAGGATATTTCTTGTAACAGCA
>NW_016822216.1:5629-7698 GCF_001698545.2 Rhinopithecus bieti | reverse complement strand
TTTCGGATCATTTTGAATACTATAGGGCCAAAGGAAATATCCTCCGTTTAAAATGAGAAAGAAGCTTTCTGAGAAACTTCAATGTGATCTGTGAATTCATCTCACAGTGTTACACCTATCTCCTCATGAAGCCATTCACTAAGACTTTTCTCGTGGAATTTGCAAAGTGATATTTTGGAGCCCAGTGAGGGTTATGGTGAAAAAGGAAATCTCCTCAGATTACAACTGGAAGGAAGCATTCTGAGAAACTGCATTGTGACTTGTGAATACAACTCACGGAGTTACACTTTCCTTTTCATTGATTCGTTTGCTAACACTCTTTTTTTTTTAATGGCAAATCATTATTCTTACTTTAATACGTTCAACAACATCAACAACAAAGTCAATTAGAGAAGCAATTCAATTATTGAAAAGACATTATTAACATTGTTTTTTCCTCCCATGAGTTTTTTTTTCTTTTTTCTTTTTCATTTTTTTATTATACTTTAAGTTCTAGGGTACATGTGCATAACGTGCAGGTTTGTTACATATGTATATTTGTGCCATGTTGGTGTGCTGCACCCATCAACTCGTCAGCACCCATCAATTCATCATTTATGTCATGTATAACTCCCTAATGCAATACCTCCCCCCTCCCCCTCCCCATGATAGGCCCCAGTGTGTGATGTTCCCCTTCCTGAGTCCAAGATGAGAGAAGAAGGCTTCAGTCCGCTAACACTCTTTTCTTGAAATCTGCATTGGGATATTTCTTAGTGAAATGAAGCTGACGGAGACAAAGGAAATATCCTCAAATAAAAACTAGAAAGTCGCTTTCTGAGAAACTTCTTTGTGATATGTGAATTCACCTCACCGAGTTACAACTTTGTCTTCATGAAGCTTTTGCTAATACTGTTGTCATTTAATCTGCAAAGTGATATTTGGGAGCGCATGGAGGCCCATGGTGAAAACGGAAATATCCTCAGATATAATCTAGAAAGAAGCTTTCTGAGAGATTGCTTTGTGATTTGTGAATTCATCACAAAGACATTCACCTTTCTCTTCTTGTAGCAGTTTGCTAAGAGTGTTTTCGTGGAATCTGCAAAGTGATATTTGGGAGCGCATTGAGGCCTATGGTGAAAATGGAAATATCCTCAGATAATAACTAGAAAGAAGCTTTCTCAGAAGTTGCTTTCTGATGTGTGAATTCATAACACAGAGATTCACTTTTCCCTTCTTACAGCATGTTCCTAACACTGTTGTCATCGATTCTGCCAAGTGATATTTGGGAGCTCATTGAAGGCTGTGGTGAAAAAGGAAATATCCTCAGATAAAAACTGGAAAGAAGCGTTCTGAGAAGCTTCTTTTTGACATGTGAATTCATCTCACCGAGTTACAACTTTGTCTTCACGAAGCAGTTTGCTAACACTGTTGTCGTGGAATCTGCAAAGTGATATTTGGGAGCTCATTGAGGGCTATGGTGAAAAAGGAAATATCCTCCGAGAAAAACCGGAATGAAGCTTTCTGAGAAACTCCTTTGTAATGTGTGAATTCATTTCAAAGTGTTCCACCACTGTTTCATGGAGGAGTCTGCTAGCACTGACTTTGTGGAAGCTCAGAAGTGATGTCTTGGATATCATTGAATCCCATGGTGACTAATGAAATATCTTCAGACAAATCTGCAGAGAATCCTTCTCAGAAAATTCTTTGTTGTCCGTGAATTCCGCTCACAGTGTGAGATGATTGTTTTCATTCAGAAGCTTGCTAACAGTGTTTTTGCAGAAAGTGCAAGAAGACACACGGTGGCGCTCTGAGACCACAAATAACCTCAGCTGAAACAAGAAAGTAGCTTTCCGAGAAACTGCTCTGTGATGTGTGAATTCAACTCGCGGAGTTTCTCCTATATTTCGTGAAGCCGTTGGCTAGCCCTGTTTCTGTGGAGTCTGAGAACAGATGTTTCAGATCCCTTTGAAGAATATAGGGCCAAAGGAAATATCCTACTTTAAAAATGAGAAAGGAACTTTCTGAGAAACTTTAATGTGATCTGTGAATGCATCTCACAGAGTTACACCTTTCTCCTCATGACGCCTTTC
>NW_016822216.1:0-2942 GCF_001698545.2 Rhinopithecus bieti | reverse complement strand
CCTCTTTTCTCACAAGGCCGTGTTTCAACATTGTTCCTGTGAACCCGAAAAGTGATATTTCGGAACGCATTGAGGACTATGACGAAGAGTGAAATATACTGAAATAAAATCGAGGAAGAAGCTTTCCAGGAATCTTCTCTCTAATATGTGCATTCACTTCACAGAGTTAATGCTTACTCTATGTTACCCAGGTTTCAAAACTCTGTCTTTGAAGAATCTGGGAAGGGATATTTAGTGACGCCCGGTGGCTTGTGGTGAGTGAGGAAACGTCTTCCGATGAAACCTGCAGAGAAACGTTCTGAGCAACTGCTTTGCGATGTGTGTATTCATCTCCTAGAGTTAAACCATTCTTTGGATTGAGCAGCTTGAAATGACTGTTTTTGTGGAATCTGAGGAAGGACAATTGGGAACGATCCTGAGAATATGGAGAAAGAAATATCCTCAGGTAAAATCCAGAAGGAAGCTGATTTGTTTTTCTAAGACCACCAGAGAGAGCACAAAAGAACCAGCAAGTAGGCAAGGCTAAAACAAAACTGCAAATTTATTCATTGGTCATCTAGCTTCAGGGAAGAAGGTGTGCAAGGTGAGGTCTCTCGGCCTCTGGCAAAGGAGGCCGAGAGAGTCACCTGGTAGAGCTCTCAGGCAGAGTTCCTGATGCCGTCCCAACAAGAATGGGGGCTGAGGAAGCCCGCACTGCGCGTCTGCCGGGAGCAGATTTTGTAGGAGTGAAAGGGCAGTAGGTGGGGCACAGACGTGTCAGGGAGGGGGATGGGTTCCACAGTTGCCACCAGGTAAATCTTGGTCTCTTTGGATTGACATCAGCTGGCACATGCCTGATAGTTCCGCACCTTCCTGGGCACCAGCTACATTTTCGAGCACATAGGAAAAGTTGGTGATGAAGAACCCAGAAGTGTGCCATCTTGCCTCCATTCGTCAAAACAGAAGCTTTCTGTGAAACTGCTCTGTGTCATCTAAATTACTCTCGCTCAGTTAAGCATATCTTTTCATTTAGCAGTTTTCTAACCCTGTGTATGTTCAGCGTGTGATGGGATATTCGGGAGCACTTTGAGGCTTACGGTGAAAAAGGAAATATGCTCAGACCGAAACTGGAGAGAAGCTTTCCAAGGAACTGCTTTGTGACGTGTGCATTCCAGTCACAGTGTTATACCTCTCTTCATATACAGCATCAGGGAAACCCTTTTGGAGAAACAGGTACCAGGTGATATTCGGGAGCATGTTGATGCCGGTGGAGAAATGGGAAATGGCCTCAGAGAAAAACTGGAAAAAAGCGTTCTAGGAAACTACTCAGTGGTATGTGTAATCATCTCACATAGATAAAGCTTTCTTTACATTATGCAGCCTAGAAACTGTCATGCACGGATCCACGAAGGGACCTTTGGGAGCACATTCAAGACTAGGGTGAAAAAAGAAATATCTTCAGATAAAAATTGGTAAGAACATTTTTGTGAATCTGCCTATTGCTATGTTTATTCATCTCACATAGATGAAGCTTTCTTTACATTACCCAGCTTGGAAACTCCCTCCTGGATGGATCCGAGAAGGGATCACATTCGGGCCTATGGTGAAATAGGAAATACAGTCAGAAAAAACTGGAGAGAAGCTTTCTGAGAAACTGCTTGGTGATGTGTGCTTTCCACTCAGGGAGTTATAACTTTCTTCTCATAAGACACAGTTTGAACACTGTTCCTGTAAAACCGAAAGAGTGATATTCGGAGCACCTTGAGGACTATGGCAAAAAGTGAAACGTCGTCCAATAAAAAACAGAAAGAAGCACTCGAAGAAACTGTTCTCTGAAATGTCCATTCTTTTCACAGGGTTAAAGCTTAATCTACATTTCCCAGTTTGAAAGTCGGTCTTTGAGGGTTCTGTGAAGGGATCGTAAGGGGCAACCAGAGGACTGTGTGAGGAAAGAAAATGTCTTCCATCTGAAATCGGAGAGAAGCTTTATGCACAACTCTTTTGTGATTTGTATTCATCTCATAGAGTTAAATCATTCTTTGAATTGAGCAGTTTGAAATAACTGTTTCTGTGGAATCTGAGAAAGGACATTTGGAAATGCTCTTTATAATATCCTGAAAAAGAACCTCAGAGAGAAACCAGAAGGAAGCTTTCTGTGAAACTTCTCTGGGTCACGTGAATTCCGCTCACACAGTTAAGCTTCTCTTTTCATTCAGCTGTAACATAACACTATTTTTGTTTCGTCTGCAAGGGGATATTCTGGAGGGCTTTGAGGCTTATGGAGAGAAAAGAAACGTCTTCAGATAGAAACTGGAGAAAATCTTTCTGAGGAGTTGCTTTGTGACGGTGTGCATTCCACACACAGAAATACACCCCTCTTCTCCTAGGTGATTCCGGAATCCCTTTTGGAGAAAAAGCTACCAAGGGATATTCGGGAGTATACCGACGACTATGGTGAAAAGGAATATCCACAGATAAAACTGGAAAGAAGATTTCTGTGAATCTGCTTTTGTTATGTTTATTCATCTCACATAGATGAAGCTTTCTTTACATTACGCAGCTTGGAAACTCCCTCGAGGATGGATCCGCGAAGGGATATTTGGGATCACATTCGGACCTATGGTGAAAGAGGGAATATAGTCAGATTAAAACTGGAGAGAAGCTTTCTGAGAAACTGCTTGGTGATGTGTGCATTCCACACAGGGAATTATAACTTTCTTCTCATAAGGCACAGTTTGAACACTGTTATTGTAAAACCAAAAGAGTGATATTCGGAGCACATCGAAGACTATGGCAAAAGTGAAATGTCTTCCAATAAAAAACACAAAGAAGCACTCGAAGAAACTGCACTCTGACATGTCCATTCTTTTCACAGGGTTAAAGCTTACTCTACATCCCCAGTTTGAAGGTCGGTCTTTTAGGGTTCTGTGAAGGGATAGTAAGTGGCACCCAAAGGCCTGTTT
>NW_016822215.1:0-2879 GCF_001698545.2 Rhinopithecus bieti | reverse complement strand
GGTGTTAGCAAACTTCTCAATGAAAGCAATGGTGTACCTCTCTGAGATGAATTTACAGAAAACAAAGTAGTTTCTGATAAGGGTTCTCTCAAGTTTTTATCTGAGAATATTTCATTATTCACCATGTTACACAATGCCATTTAAAATATCACTTCTGAGATTCCACAAAAACAGTGCTAGCAAACTCATCCATGAAAGAATGGTGTATCTCTTTGAGATGAATTCATACAGCACAAAGCAGTTTCTCAGAAAGCTTCTTTCCAGTTTTTATCTGAGGGGATTTCCACTCTCACAACAGGCTTCCATGCTATCCAAAATATCACTTCTGAGATAACACAAAAACAGTTCTAGTAAACTGCTCCATGAAAGACTAGGGTAACTCTGTGTAATACGTTCATGCATCACAAAGCAGTTATTCAGAAAGCTTCTTTCTAGTTTTTATCTGAGGCGATTTCCATTCTCACCATGGGCTTCAATGCTGTCCAAAATATCACTTGTGAGATATCACAAAAAGTGTTCTAGGAAACTGCTCCATGAAAGACTAGTGTAATTCTGTGAGATGAGTGCACGCATCACAAAGCAGTTCCTCAGAAAGCTTCTTTCTGGTTTTTATCTGAGAATATTTCTTTTGCCACCACAGGCTTCAAATTGATAAAAAATACCCCTTCTCAGATTCCACAAAAACAGTTCTAGCAAAGTGCTCCATGAAACAATAGTGTAACTCAGTGAGATGAGTTCACGCATCACAAAGTATTTTCTCAGATAGCTTCTTGTTTGTTTTTATCTGAGGATATTTCAGGCCTCAATGCACTCCGGTATATCTCATTGTAGACTCTGCGGGAAGAATGTTGGCAAACTTCTCAATGGAAGCAATGGTGTAACTCTGTGAGGTGAATTCACACAACACAAAGCAGTTTCTGAGAAGGCTTCTCGCCAGTTTTTATCTAAGGATATTTCATTATCCACTGTGGGACTGAAAGCCATCTAAAATATCTCTTCTGAGATTCCACAAAAACAGTGCTAGCAAACTCCTCCATGAAAGGCTGGTCTATCTCTGTGAGACGAACTCACACATCACAAAGCAATTTCTCAGAAACTTCTTTCTAGCTTTTATCTGAGGTGATTTCCTTTCACACCATTGGCTTCAATGCTGTCAAAAATATCACTTATTAGTTTTCACAAAAACAGTGCTAGCAAATTCCTCCATGAAATAGTTGTGTAACTATGTGAGAAGAATTCACACATCACAAAGCAGTTTTTCAGAAAGCTTCTTTCTAGTTTGTATCTGAGGAGATATCCTTTCTCACCATCGGCTTCAAAGCAATCCAATATATCACCTCTCAGATTCCACAAAATCAGTTCTAGCAAACCGCTCCATGAAACGGTAGTGGAACTATGTGAGATGAATTTACATAGCACAAAGAAGTTTTCTTGTTTTCATCTGAGGAGGTTTCCGTTCTCACCATAGGCTTCAATGTTATCCAAATGATCACTTCTGAGATTCCACAAAAACAATCCTGGGAAACTGCCCTATGAAGGCCTAGTGTAACTCTGTGAGATAAGTTCACACATCACAAAGAAGTTTTCAGAAAGCTTCTTTCTTGTTTTTATCTGAGGATATTTCAGACCTCAATGTGTTCCCATATATCTCATTGGAGATTCTGCAAAAACAGTGTTAGCAAACTTCACAATGAAAGCAATGGTGTAACTCTGTGAGACGAATTCACTCAGCACAAAGCAGTTTCTGAGAAGGTTTCTCTCCAGTTTTTCTCTGCAGATATTTCATTATTCACCATGGGATTCAATGCTGTCAAAAATATCATTTCTGAGATTCCACAAAAACAGTGCTAGCAAACTCCTCCATGAAAGAGTGGTTTATCTCTGAGACGTGAATTCACACATCACAAAGAAGTTGCTGAGGAAGCTTCCTTCTAGTTTTTATGTGAGATTTCCATTCTCACCGTAGAATTCAAGGCTATCCAAAATATCACTTCTGAGATTCCATGAAAACAGTTCTAGCAAACTACTCCATGAAAGACTAGTGTAACTCTGTGAGATGAGTTCACACATCACAAGAAGTTTCTCAGAAAGCTTCTTTCTGGTTTTATAGGAGTATATCTCTGGCCTCAATGCGCTCCCGTAAGTATCATTGTAGATTCTGCAAGAAAAGTGTTAGCAAACTTCTCTATGAAAGCAATGTTGTAACACTTTGAGATGAATTCACAGAAAACAAAGCTGTTCCTGAGAAGGCTTCTCTCCAGTTTTTATCTGAGGATATTTCATTATTCACCATGGGATTCAATGCCATCAAAAATATCACATTTGAAATTTCACAAAAAGAGTGCTAGCAAACTCCTCCATGAAAGAGTGGTGTGTCTCTGTGACATGAATTCACACATCACAAAGAAGTTCCTGATGAAGCTTCTTTCTAGTTTTTATCTGAGGAGATTTCTGTTCTCATCATAAGATTCAATGCTATCCAAAATATCACTTCTGAGATTCCACAAAAACAGTGCTAACTAATTCCTCCATGAAAGAGTGGTGTAACTCTGTGAGATGAATTCACACATCACAAAGAATTTTCTCAGAAAATTCTGTATTGTTTTACATGAGAATATTCCCTTTGTCACCATAGGCTACAATGTGATCCAAAATATCCCTTCGCAGATTCCCCAAAAACAGTGCTACCAAGCTTCTCCATGAAAAGAATCGTGTAAATATGTGAGATGAACTCACATGTCAGAAAGCAGTTTCAGAGAAAGCTTCTTTCTAGTTTTTGTCTAAGGATATTTCCTTTGCCACAATAGGCTTCAATGCACTCCCAATTATCCTATTGCAGATTCCACGAAAACAGTTTTACCAAACTGCTCCAAGAACAG
>NW_016822214.1:19695-23473 GCF_001698545.2 Rhinopithecus bieti | reverse complement strand
GGACAATGATGGGCTATCTTGCTTGCTTTCCCACACCGCCTCCACCCCCAAAGAGAGTAATTCCCTGGGGGAAAGAGATGTCTGTCCACAGTGACAAAGAGTGGAAAGAGGAAAGATTACCCCCCACCTCTGTTCCATGTTTGGAGTGATAATGTAGAGACAGTTTTCTTTTAAAATAGACTTTATTTTTTAGAGCAGTTTTAGATTCTCAGCACAATTGAGCAGAAGAGGCAGAGATTTCCCTCTTTTCACCCCACAGTTTCCCCATTATCAACATTGCACACCAGAGTGGTACATTTGTAACAATCCATGCACCTACACTGACACATCATTATCACCCAAACTCCACAGTTTCCATTAGTGCTCACTCTTAAGGTACATCCTATGAGTTTGGATGTACGTGTGTTTACCTTACTGTCGCCATAGTTTTGCCTTTTCCAGAATATGGTATAGTTGAAATCATATGCTATGTACTCTTTTAAGACTGGTTTATTTCATTTAATTATAGGCACTTAATTTTCCTTCACATATTTTCATGGTTTGATAGCTCATTTCTTTTTAATGCTGAAAAATAGTCTGTTTCCTAGATAGACTGGTTTATTTATCCATTCACTCATTGGAGGACCTCTTGGTTGCTTTCAAGTTTTGACAATTATGAATACAGCTGCTATAAACATTCACGTGCAGGTTTTGGTGTGGTCATAAATTTCAATCCCTTTAGAAATTATGCCAGGTAGTACAATTGCAGGATCGTATGATAAGAGCATGTTTAGTTTTATATGAAAATGCCAAACTGGCTTCCAAAGTGGCTGTATAATTTTGCATTCCCACCAACCAGCAATATTGTTTGTGTTCTGGATTTTGGCCATTTTAATAAATGTATAGTGGTATCTCAATTGTTGTTTTAATTTGAAATTCCCTAATGACATATGAGGTGAAGCATCTTTTCATATGCTTATTTGCCATCTGTATATCTTTGGAGAGGTTAAGATCTTTAGCCCATTTTTAAAAAAGGATTGTTTATTTTCTTAATATTGAGTATATTTTGGACAACAGTTCTTTATCAGAAATATCTTTTGCAAATATTTTGTCCTGGTCTGTGGTTTTTCTTCTCATTATCCTGATGTAGACACTTTTTATGTAAGTGGAGCTAGTTCCTTTATCTCAGTCATAAACAGTATATGTCTGTTGCTCGGGCCAGAGTAATGGGGATATAATGCACACACACTGGATTGGGTGACAGTAAGGTGCTATGGAGAACTTAAGAGAACAGGAAGCAAGTCTCAGTTCAGTACTTTAAAAGAAAAACTTCAAATGAATTAAATTTAACAGCATTTCATTGAGCAAAGAATGAGATAATCAGAAGTTCCTAAAAAAGAATGGGTTAAGAGTGACTCCAGGGCTGCCACATGGCCGGCTAATGTTTGTGGACAGAACAAGGAAAGTGATGGATAGAAAATGGAAGTAAGATACAGAAACAGCTGGATTGGTTTCAGCTCAGCATTTGCCTCATTTGAACATGATTTGAACAGTCAGCCACCTGTGATTGGCTGAAACTGTGTGATCAATACAAGAATAGGTTACAATTTGCCCACGCATCCAGTTAGCTTATAGTTCACTATACTTGAAGAAACCTTTAGGCTGAGCTTAAATTATGTAAGGAAGCAGCTTTAACTTAATTTAACAATTTCCCCCTTTAGGAAGTTGACCAAGACTTTACGCATTGACGTCAACAGTTAGGGCCAAGGGGAGTTCCTTATTATGCTGGAATCTCCTATTTTTAAGTGAACAGAAACTGGTCTGTTTGGAGATCTATCTGCTTTCTTAAAGTTTCAGTTTGATTACATGGCACTTAGCATGCATGACTCTATTTTGGTTCAGTTTGGTCTACTGGGGCCTAGTGCAGTAGCTCAGTCCAGGACAATGCCTCCCATAATTTTGTTTAACAATTACCAGCAACTAGAATCATCGGATTGGAAGGCGGTGAGCAGCAATAGCTGTTGGAGGTAGCTGCATGGTGGCTGTGGGCTGAGTAGAGTCTAAATGAATGCAGGGTCACATAGGGGTTATTACACAGTAAGGGCTCAAACTGTCATTATTGGCGAGTTCCTTTTTGTTGGAATCCCTAAGAAATCTTTTGGGCTTGGCCAAATTAGAAATTAAATATCTAGATTTTTCCTGCTAATATCTGTGAATCTAGAACTGTGGTCAGAAGTCCAGAAAACAAATGAACATTGACAGATTTCAAAAGAGTGAAAGAAGGAAAGAAAGAGGAGAGGAAGAAAGGAAGGAAGGGAGAAATGAAAAATAAAGAAAAGAAAAGAAGAGAAAGAAATGAGAGGAGAAAATCAAGCAAGCAGGGAAGCAAGAAACGAAAGGTTTTATAGCAGGTTTTTCAGATGTAGAAGTGTATGGTTTAAAATCAAAGAAGGGAGGGCAGTTCCAAAATGGCCGAATAGGAACAGCTTTAGGCTACATATTCCGAATAGGAACAACTGTATCTCCCAGCGTGAGCGACAGACAAGACGGGTGATTTCTGCATTTTCAACTGAGGTACCAGGTTCATCTCACTGGGGTGTGTCAGACAGTGGGTACAGGAGAGAGGGTGCAACCCAGCGGCGACAGCTGAAGCAGGGCGAGGCATCGCTTCACCCAGGTAGCACAAGGGGGAAGGGAATTCCCTTTCCTAGCCAAGGGAAACTGTGACACACAACACCTGGAAAATCAGGTCTGTCCCACCCTAATATTGTGCTTTACCAAGGGTCTTAGCAAATGGCACACCAGGAGATTATATCCCACACCTGGCTCAGAGAGTCCCATGCCTATGGGTCCTCCCTCATTGCTGGTACAGCAGTCTGAGATCTAACTGCAAGGCAGCAGTGAGGCTGGGGGAGGGGCACCCACAATTGCTGAGGCTTGAGTAGGTAACCAAAGTGGCCGGAAAGCTTGAACTGGGTGGAGCCCATGGCAACTCAAGGAGGCCTGCCTGCCTCTGTAGACTCCACCTCTGTGGACAGGGCATAGTCAAACAAAGGGCAGCAGAAACCTCTGCAGATTTAAATGTCCCTGTCTGACAGCTTTGAAGAGAGTAGTGGTTCTCCCAGCATGGAGTTTTAGATCTGAGAACGGACAGACTGCCTGCTCAAGTGAGTCCCTGATACCCAAGTAGCCTAACTGGGAGACACCCCCAACTAGGGGCAGATTGACATGTCACACCTCACGTGGCTGGGTACTCCTCTGAGACGAAGCTTCCAGAGGAACAATCAGGCAGCAATAGTTGCTGTTCAGCAATATTCACTCTTCTGCAGTCTCCGCTGGTGATACCCAGGCAAACAGGGTCTGGAGTGGACCTCCATCAGACTCCAACAGACCTGCCATTGAGAGGCCTGACTGTTAGAAGGAAAACTAACAAACAGAAAGGACATCCATACCAAAACCCCATCTGTATGTCACCATCATCAAAGACCAAAGGTAGATAAAACCACAAAGATGGGGAAAAAACAGAGCAGAAAAATGGAAAATTCTAAAAATCAGAGTGCCTCTCCCCCTCCAAAGGAATGCAGCTCCTTGCCAGCAATGGAACAAAGCTAGACAGAGAATGACTTTGACGAGTTGAGAGAAGAAGGCTTCAGACGATCAAACTTCTCTGAGCTAAAGGAGGAAGTTCGAACCCATCACAAAGAAGCTAAAAACCTTGAAAAAAGATTTGACGAATGGCTAACTAGAATAACCAATGTAGAGAATTCCTTAAATGACTTGATAGAGCTGAAAACCGTGG
>NW_016822214.1:1518-18152 GCF_001698545.2 Rhinopithecus bieti | reverse complement strand
CTGGCAGAGACACAACAAAAAAAGAGAATTTTAGACCAATATCCCTGATGAACATCGATGCAAAAATCCTCAATACAATACTGGCAAACCGAATCCAGCAGCACATCAAAAAGCTTATCCACCACGATCAACTGGGCTTCATTCCTGGGATGCAAGGCTGGTTCAACATACACAAATCAATAAACATAATCCAGCATATAAACAGAACCAAAGACAAAAACCACATGATTATCTCAATAGATACAGAAAAGGCCTTTGACAAAATTCAACAGCCCTTCATGCTAAAAACTCTCAATAAACTAGGTATTGATGGAACGTATCTCAAAATAAAAAGAGCTGTTTATGACAAACCCACAGCCAAAATCATACTGAATGGGCAAAAACTAGAAGCATTCCCTCTGAAAACTGGCACAAGACAAGGATGCCCTCTCTCACCACTCCTATTCAACATAGTGTTGGAAGTTCTGGCCAGGGCAATCAGGCAGGAGAAAGAAATAAAGGGTATTCAATCAGGAAAAGAGGAAGTCAAATTGTCCCTGTTTGCAGATGACATGATTGTATATTTAGAAAGCCCCATTGTCTCAGCCTATAATCTCCTTAAGCTGGTAATCAGCTTCAGCAAATCTCAGGATACAAAATCAATGTGCAAAAATCGCAAGCATTCTTATACACCAGTAACAGACAAACAGAGAGCCAAATCATGAGTGAACTCCCATTCACTATTGCTTCAAATAGAATAAATTACCTAGGAGTCCAACTTACAAGGGATGTGAAGGACCTCTTCAAGGAGGACTACAAACCACTGGTCAATGAAATAGAAAAGGACACAAACAAATGAAAGAACATTCCATGCTCATGGATAGGAAGAATCAATATTGTGAAAATGGCCATACTGCCCAAGGTAATTTATAGATTCAATGCCATCCCCATTAAACTACCAATGACTTTCTTTCACAGAATTGGAAGAAACTACTTTAAAGTTCATATGGAACCAAAAAAGAGCTCATACTGCCAAGACAATCCTAAGCCAAAAGAACAAAGCTGGAGGCATCACGCTACCTGACTTCAAACTATACTACAAGGATACAGTAACCAAAACAGCATGCTACTGGTACCAAAACAGAGATATAAACCAATGGAACAGAACAGAGCCCTTGGAAATAATACCACACATCTACAACCATCTGATCTTTGACAAACCTGACAAAAACAAGAAATGGGGAAAAGATTCCCTATGTAATAAATGGTGCTGGGAAAACCGGCTAACCATAAGTAGAAAGCTGAAACTGGATCCCTTCCTTACACCTTATACAAAAATTAATTCAAGATGGATTAAAGACTTAAATGTTAGACTTAAAGCCATAAAACCCTAGAAGAAAACCTAGGCAATACCATTCGATACCATTCAGGACATAGGCACGGGCAAGGACTTCATGTCTAAAAAAAAGCAATGGCAACAAAAGCCAAAGTTGACAAATGGGATGTAATTAAACTAAAGAGCTTCTGCACAGCAAAAGAAACTATCATCAGAGTGAACAGGCAACCTACAGAATGGGAGAAAATTTTTGCAATCTACTTATCTGACAAAGGGCTAATATCCGGAACCTACAAAGAACTCAAACAAATTTACAGGAAAAAAACAAACAACCCCATCGGGGCAAAGGTTAAACAGACACTTCTCAAAAGGAGACATTTATGCAGCCAACAGATACATGAAAAAATGCTCATCATCACTAGCAATCAGAGAAATGCAAATCAAACCGCAATGAGATATCATCTCACACCAGTTAGAATGGCAATCATTAAAAAGTCAGGAAACAACAGGTGCTGGAGAGGATGTGGAGAAATAGCAACACTTTTACACTGTTGGTGGGACTGTAAACTAGTTCAACCATTGTGGAAGACAGTGTGGTGATTCCTCAAGGATCTAGAACTAGAAATACTATTTGACCCAGCCATTACTGGGTATATACCCAAAGGATTATAAATCATGCTGCTATAAAGCCACATGCACATGTATGTTTATTGTGGTTATTCACAATAGCAAAGACTTGGAATCAACTCAAATGTCCATCAATGACAGACTGGATTAAGAATATGTGGCACATATACACCATGGAATACTATGCAGCCATAAAAAAGGATAAGTTCATGTCCTTTGTAGGGACATGGATGCAGCTGGAAACCATCATTCTCAGCAAACTATTGCAAGAACAGAAAACCAAACACCTCATGTTCTCACTCATAGGTGGGAATTGAACAATGAGAACACTTGGACACAGGAAGGGGAACATCACACACCAGGGCCTGTTGTAGGGTGGGGGTAGGGGGGAGGGATGACATTAGGAGATATACCTAATGTAAATGATGAGTTAATGGGTGCAGCACACCAACAAGGCACATGTATACATATGTAACAAACCTGCATGTTGTGCACATGTACCCTAGAACATAAAGTATAATAAAAAAAGATAAAATAAATAAAAAAATAAAATAAAATCAAAGAAGGTGAGCACAGCAGACCCTTGCCTCCACACCTCCCCTTTCCCCTACTCCCTTGGCCTAGCATCAGCTCAGCACCCACTCTGTTGTCTGGGAAAGGAAAAAAGGCTGGAGGAGAGGGGACTTTGTCCAAGACCCCATTGCTAGCTCAGGGCACTTGTGCCCCTTCTACTTAAAAGCTCTAAAGAATTAATTTCTTGGATGTAAGACAATTAGAACCTCAGACACACACTGGAAGTCATTAACAGTTGAGTAAGGGTAACAGGGAACAGATTTGCAGAATTAAGGAAAGAGACCAAGCAGAAAGCAGATAACTTAATTTCCATAATTTAGACAGTTGTGCAATTTAGCAACCAGACTGACAACCTTGAAAGTATGTCAAGGAGAAATAACTCCCAAGTCGTAAGAACTCACAGAGCAAAGAAAAATGGAAAGTACAACAAACTAATTTTCTTTTTGGAAGTAAACAATACCTTTTTCAAAATAATCAGATTCATAAAATTGTTGTCCTCGCCAGTTTGTCACATGTAGGAAGAGAAGTCCAATAAAGCATAGGTACAGCAGCTGGACTGATGGACCTTAGCACTTGGCTTCCTATTCTCCCTGCTGGTACTCTGCAGTGTCTTTTCTTTATTCTTTTTTCTTTTCTTTCTTTTTTTTTTTTGAGAAAGGGTCTCGCTCTGTTGCCCAGGCTGGAGTACAGTAGTGTGATCTCAGCTTACTGCAACATTTACCTCCCAGGTTCAAGTGATTCTCCTGCCTCAGCCTCCTGAGTAGCTGGGATTACAGGTGCCAGCCACCATACCTGGATAATTTTTGTATTTTTTAGTAGAGATGGGGTTTTGCCATGTTGGTCAGGCTGGTCTAGAACTGCTGACCTCAGGTAATCCACCCACCTTGGCCTCCCAGAGTGCTAGGATTATAGGCATGAGCCACCTCCCTCGGCCATCTTTTCCAGTTGTTTATTCTGCCCCTGGCCCATGGTCCCAAGTGCTGGAAAGGATTTTCCCTACATTTACAGCTCTGAAGTTGAGCTTTTCATCACCTGGCTTGTTGGCTTCTAAGTTTTGCTGCTGGGTAGAATTCCCTGGAAAGCTGACTGCACCTCCCAGAGATTTGATTCTTGTGGTGGCATTCTTGTTCTGATCTTTCAAAAAGCCTACGAGGTGATTCTTAAGTACCTTGGGAACTTTTCCAGCTCCCAGTGGAGGCCTAGTCTTTATAATTCACGGTTGCCAAAGTTCAGGGACATTGGTGAAGCTTTCTGAGGGCTTCCTTAGAAAATGCGTGAAGGGGCATTTTCGTGTATTCCCCCTAAAAGAAGTCTGACGGTCTCTCCCACCTCCTACCAAGAGATCCTACTGAGAATTCCCGTAAGGCAGACGCTGGGGCACCTGTTTTTGTGGGTTTGTTTCAAATAGGCTTATAGTATAATATCAATTTCTAGAACAAAAAATGAACATATTAACAAGGAAAATGCATATTCAATAACTTCATCATCACAAATTTTAAAAACAAGGCACTAAACTAGAGAAGATAAATATAACAGAGATAAAAACCAATAACCGTGTAGGATGTGGGAAAAGTGATGGCAAGTATAAAATATGTGGCATTAATCCAGACTTTAAAAGAAAATAAAATTCTACATGGAACACCTAACCAAGTAATTAAAATAGTCAGAAAATCAACAAATCAGTCAGCCCTTGCAAAAAACTAATTGTAACTGAAACAAATCATAAAAATATTTCAGCAAAGTAGTATTAACCGAAGAATGGAAACAAGGATTTGATCCTTTATTTTAAAGTATGACTTAAAATAGTCTGCCTTGACCAGCCAACATGAAAGAGAAGGAGTGTTGTGAGAATATTACTTGTTTTTAAAGGGCAATTATCATCATTTAAAAAGGCAATTATCATCAGAGAAAAACCACATTATCCCCAATGTTATATACCAGTTCATGTAACTGTAACTATTATGAAGTACTGTGCAAATTAAATTAAACCACAAACTGCCAGAAAGTCCAGTCTTTGATTAAGGAAGACATACACCATTGAAATGGTGGAGGTTCTAAGAATAAGAGAGACTGGCGCCTAGGGGAGCCAGGACTGCTGGTGCTGCCAACTCCTCCCTCCCTGACAGAAGGCACTGTTGATCATTCTGCTTTCCTGTCTGGTGGTTGGTGGTCTAGGTCCCCACACTGGCCAGAGGGGTTCTATGAAGGAGGGTCTGTCACTGGTGACTCCATTCCCACAGTGCTCCTTTCTATCTGTCCTTCTCCCTGGGTTCTAAGGCCTGAGCTCATTACATTCAGTCCTCCCTGTCCTGCACTTAGCCTCTCCCAAACAGATCCCCACTGCTTCCCATATCCCAAATGCTGTGGCCATATTGACCCCTTAGTCTAAGCACTTAGGAACCCCAATCATTGTCCCTGTTCTCTCTCCCAAATACCCCAACGAGTAGAAGCCACTGTCCCTTTCCACACATACACCACTCCCAACCACAGCCTTCCTTCAAAGTCCTTCTCTGAGTAGCTTCTTAGTCTTCACCCACCTGCCATTTAGTTCCTCTGACCCTTTCATACAACATTTATTACCACAAACCTTCAAGACACAGGTGACTTGTGTACTGACCTTCTGTTTACTGATCATTTGGTGAAGATTGATTACTCCTTCCAAGAGTAGACAGGATGACTCCATATTTTCTTGTTTGATCAGAGATAAGGACCAAAAAGAAATAGTATGTAAGTCCATTGTTCTGTGCATTATGGGAACTGTGATTATATTGTCCCTGATTTCTGGAAGTTCAGTGTCTTGAGAAAGATGTAACACGTGTATACAAAACAACTCCTACAGAAATGCAACTCAAATGTGTTGGTAAGATCACAAGTTCTCTGAGAGTTCAGAAGAAGATAGTGGCTGGGGAATGAAAGAAGACCCCATAGAAAAGGTAACAACTAAGCTGGGTCTAAATAATTTTTAGATTGTTTAGAAATTTTGTAGTATTTAAAGATACCAGAGATTAAAAACCAATAACTGTGTAGGAAAGAAAAATATAAATAGTTGGGATCCCAGACAGATGTTGATATAGTTTGAGTATGTGTCCTCACCAAACGTCATGTTGAATTGTAATCCCCAGTGTTGGAGGTGGGGCCTGGTGAGAGGTGTTTGGGTCATGGGGGTGGATCCCTCATGGCTTGGTCCTGTCCTAGGGATAGTGAGTGAGTTCTCCTGAGATCAGGTTGATTAGGTTTGTGGCTCCTCCCCCACACTCCTGCTGTTGCATCTGCCTGCATCATGTGACACGCAAGCTCCCTCTTCACCTTCTGCCATGAGTAGAAATTTCCTGAGGCCTCCCCAGAAGCTGATGCTGGCTCTGTCCTTCTTGTACACCCTGCAGAACTGTAAGCCAATTAAACCTCTTTTCTTTTAAATTATGCAATCTCAGGTATTTCTTTTCTTTTCTTTTCTTTTTTTTGAGACAGAGTCTCGCTCTGTCGCCTAGGCTGGAGTGCAGTGGTGTGATCTCCGCTCACTGCAACCTCCGCTCCTGGGTTCAAGTGATTCTCCTGCCTCAGTCTCCTGAGTAGCTGGGATTACAGGCGCACACCACTACGCCCCGCTAATTTTGTATTTGTAGTAGAGGTGGGGTTTCACCATGTTGGTCAGGCTGGTCTCGAACTCCTGAACTCGTGATCCGCCCGCCTCAGCCTCCCAAAGGGCTGGGATTACAGGCTTGAGCCACTGCGCTTGGCCAATCTCAGGTATTTCTTTATAGCAACACAAGAACAGTCTAATAAGGATGTATAGACAGGAAACAGTTGAGATAGCAAGGTGTGTAGTAACTCTGTAATTATACTCTCTAAAGGGGGTATTTTTCCAACATTTAAAAAAATAATACGCTGAGATGAGAGTTTTACATTCTACAATGAAAGACATTAGAAGAGATAGTATAAAACAAATACTGTCTGACCTGTAGATAATTCAGTCCCAGGATAGTACATGTCTAGACTCTCATTCGATTACCAGTGAGTGGTGCAGACTGTACCTCCTGACATTGACTGCCCCGGTCATTTTTCTCATATTAAGTCTTAAAGCCAGGTAAGGGAAAAGTGTGAGCAAACACACGGAAATTGAAAATAAAAAAAGGGTGTTTCTAGGGGACAGTGAATGAGTAAACCATTTTATCTTGAGCAAAGACCTCCATGAGGGAGTAGTAGAGAAGGCAGGAGTGTTTTGTGGCCATTATTTTGATTTCAGTCTTTGATATCATTACCTTTTGGTTGGCGCATTTTTCTAGTCTGTTTTGACTCCAATGCAATACATTTTTCTTTTGATGTTGTGTTTTGTAGCTGTAGAATTTTCATTTAATTTAATTTAATGTTTAATTTTAATTTTTATAATTACTGTTTTTCTTGAGATTTCCCCATGTGTTGTTCACTTATAGTCACTCTTTCCTTTAAATATCTGAACATGCACACTTATGATGCTATTTTAAAATCCTTGTTTGCTAATTCCAATATCGTGTCTGGGTCTGTTTCTACTGACTCTATTTACTCTTGGTTATGGGCTAGAATTGCCTGCTTCTTCAAGTATCTAATAATTTTATATTGTGTCCTGGCCATTGTGGAGGCTATGTTTCTGAGAGTCTGGACTTTATTGCTTTCTTTTAAGGAGTCATGGATTTTACCGATTTATTGGTGAATAAGCTTGATCTTATTGAGTGTTCGTTTTAGACTTTATTAAGGTCAGTCTGGAGTTTCCCTTATTCTATGGCTAGAGAAATCCTATTCTTAAGTCCTGGCCTTTATTGGAATCTAAATTGAATGCTCAGGGTGTTCAGCAACATCTCTTCACTCTACATGGTCAGAACCCCAAATTCTATCAGTACATGTGATCTCTGGAATCTGTTCAGCTCCATACCCCACCCTCCCCATGGCTGTTCTCTGCTAGGCTTTAGTATTTGGCCAAAGATTTAAGATAACCCATATCCAGGGGATCACAAAACTGCATTGTCGTCCAATATCTGAAAAGCAGTTACTTTATATATTTTGTTCAGTTTTTATAGCTGACCACAGTAAGACAGTACTCTTACTCTTACTCTTACTCTTACACAGCAAGGGGGTACTTTTACTCTCTCATGCCTGGAACCAGAGGTGTCTCATTTCTAAAACTCTTTTGTGAAGCTGGTACTGCATAGCCAGGTACCATGGTGCTAGCCAAATTCCCAAGAATAACAGTGCCTCCTTCTTTGAGATTCCCCGTGGGATCTGTTTTTTTGCATTAATTTAGATGAATCAATTATCACCCTTTGTTTACACCAATTGGAACAAGTAATGTGAGAGTTCTGCCCTACTGTCTGTCAGTCTGACAATAACTAGGAGACTATTCCACTCTGGGCACCACACTTTTAGTGAGGCATAGGCCACCCAGAGCTCATCCAGAGGAGAATGGCTAGGATGTTGCAGGTAATCCATTTTGTTGTGGATCAGTAAATAGAACTGGGGATATTCAGACTAATTTCTTTAATCTTAGCCTTTGGTTTACAAATCATTGTGATTGTTACCACACTTTATTCTGTCAGCAAAAACTTTTAGGGATGACTCTTCTCTTCCTTGCTATTTCTAATTTACATATTATTTAATGATATGTATTTAACTATGTGGCTTCTCAATTTTTGTCTGGAAAATTACAAATTGCTTTTCAGTTTTTTTCCATTTTATGTTCTCCTCTTTGAGCTTTTTGTTTTGTGAGTTAAATTCTTATTAATTTACTCTATAGTCTAAAATAATTGTGAAGTATTTCCTCCAATTCTTTGTGGCATTATCACCAAGGCTGACTTGTCCACTGAACACAGTAGGCCCAGTGTCTAAGACCCACAGTACTTCCAGAAGCCCAGGAGAGTGTTTTAATTTTTATTTATTTTAAAGGCAAAAAATAAAGATAATAATATTAATCTATAATATTAACTCCAATTTTATTGGCGCTAAGGTTTATTGCATTCAGGTAGTCATAGATTATTTAATACATGAATATTGTTGCCCGAACATTTTTTATTAGGCTCTGAAATTGGTGACTTTTTAACTTCATTCTTGTCACGCAGTTCTCCTCGTCATCTAGAACTATTTTGTTCTTTACAGTTCATACATAAAAGTTTGGATAGATGCTTATTTTTTCCCTTAACTTAAAATGCCAATTTTTATATTAAGTAGTTGGTATACTTGTTGCTTTTATTGCTATTCAATGGGTTATTTTGTTTTCCTACTGTAAAGGTCAGAAGTGACCACAATCTGATGGCAATGAGTTGCCCATAACTGGCATGTGGTGCTCTTAATCCTGATCTCCAATGAAAGGAATCAGGATTCCTTAAAGGATAAGGAATCAAGGTTCCTTGAAAGAATGGCTGACTCTGGGTCTGGTGCAGGAAACATACGAGATGATCCTGGAATATTTTCCATGCCAGAAAGCTAGGAAGTTATCAAAGAATAATGGCTTGAGTCAAAAGGACATAGTGGCTCCTACTAGCCAAAAATAGATCAACAGGAACATACAAAATAAAAACGATTAAAATAAATTAACACAGGCCAGGCTCGGTGGCTCACGCCTGTAATCCCAGCACTTTGGGCAAGCAAATCACCTGAGGTCAGGAGTTCGAGATCAGCCTGGCCAATATGGGGAAACCCGTCTTCATTAAAAATACAAAAATTAGCTGGGCATGGTGGCAGGAGCCTGTAATCCTAGCTACTTGGGAGGCTGAGGGAGGAGAATCACTAAAACCTGGGAGACGGAGGTTGTAGTGAATCAAGATCACGCCATTGTACTCTAGCCTGGGTGACAGAGCGAGACTCTGTCTCCAAAAAAAAAAAAAAAAACCCACAAACAAACAAAACAACAACAACACAAAACCCATAACCAAAATACAAAGAAACAAACAAAATAAACAAAAAAACAAAAACAAATTAACTCTATGGGATCTCTGAGCTCACTGCTCACTGTAGAGAAGGGAGGAGGGAGGAAGAAAGACAGCAAGAGGTAGAGACACACACAGAGACAGAAAAAGAGACACACAATGAGAGAGAGAGAGAGAATAAAATATACAAGCATATGCAATTATGCATGTTTTTAGAAGATACCAAATTTCCCTTCCATAAGAGTTGCACCATTTTGTATTCCTTCCGTGAATGTATAAGAATTCCTGTTATCAAACAGGCTGACCCATCTGAATAAATTATTGAATTTTCATAGTTGAGAAGTGACATCTTGGTATAGTTTTAATTTGTAGTTATCTTCTTATGAGCCATGTTGTGTAACTTTTCACATGTTTAAGATCAACTTCCAATTATTTTCCCATGAAATCTTTACGCATATCTTTTTAATTTTTTCCATAGATTGTTGGTCTATTCCCCCTAAATTTGTAAGAACTATTTGCATGTTAGAGATAGTACCCCTTTGTCTGTGATATAAGTTGCAAACCTATTTTCCCACTCTTTCATTTGTTTTTGGACTGTGGTGGTAGTCTTTTCTTGCCATGCAAAAAATTTTGTTTTTCTTTGTCTTTGATGCAGTTGAATTGACCAGTCTTTTAAAATTGTGTCATTATTAGATGAGCGACTTTCTTTCCAGTTCATCTGAGAATGTGTTTTCCTGTTGAGCTACGGAATGAACATTGGGTATTTTGTGTTCCTCTGAGAAAGAGAAGAGATCTGGCAGCCGGGAGTTGACCTGGTCCTATCTGCTGGGCGTTGGTGATGCTGTGAGCTGCCTGGCACCCACAGCTAGATGTTGATGTTCTCTTGTGAGCATAAACAATTTTATAGAACATCTGCTTCAGACCATATCATTTTGTACCAATACTTAAGACAAAAACAAGACCTCTTCATAATCATGTCTGAGCATAAGCAAAGCATGAACACTGTTCATATCGCACAAATGACCGATGTCTCTCTATCCTAGCTAAGATGAATAACTACTGTTTCTTCACTAACTACAGCTTTAACATTCTTTACCAATTACAGCTTTAACCCATTAAGGCTTTAATACAGGTTTATATCTTTCTACGTAAGATTTATTAAGATACCCTACAACACTAGAATTACCCCCACTTCCTAACAATACTCAAATCAGAACAGAACCCCATTTCCTTAAACCCTTTTCCCAGATTATTGCCTAACACAACCCCCCAAATTCTCTAAGTTCTTTCTGACATCCTCTTAGTTAGACACTCCACCATTACCTGTAGTGTGTATTCTCCCTCTTAACCAGTAATAACTCACTTCTTCAACTACAGGTGTGTTCCTGGTGGCCTTTGATTGGAGCCCATTACCATCTCCACTTTTCCTGGTAGCCCAAGGGAATGGGGAGGCAGTGGTGGGAAAGGGCACCTGAGGGCTCTGAGCATTGGTTAGAATGCTTGGGCAACAGATGGCTCTTCTGGTTTCAGTACCATGAGGACTCCCCTGAGCATTGGTTTGCTTTCCTCATTCCGTGTGTAGCCTTGACTTCTCTTACAGGAAGTGCACCTTGTTTCACTCCACCTTATTTCTCCTGTTTCTCCCCAGCATCTATTTCCACCAGTCACCAGCAAGCAGAGGAACGTATGAGGACACCCTTCAGTGTCAGTGTGCTTCACTATGCTTTTGGGTGTGTTAGTAAAAATTGTCCGGATGTGGAGGGTGGGACTGGAGGATGGAACTGGAACTTAGGAGCCAATTGCTGTCCCTCTCTCTTTTGCTCCAGAATGTTCTTTTCCTTTCTCTCTTTGAGTCACCAGTTTCTTTACTGTATTAGGCTATGCCTCTTTCCTTGTAATAAAACTGTCAGTTATTTCTTATTGGCCTTTATAATTTTGTTAGTACTGGGATGGAAAACTCTATAATGTTGTTTCTTTCCAATACCGAAGGCGTCTCCTCTCCTCATCCCTGCCCTGCTCCTCCAGTTAAAAAAGATAAATAAACACTCTCTGTTGACAAATATCTTTTCTATTTTCTGCAGACTCTGCAAGTTCTCCTTTCAGTTTCTGCTTTTGGAAACAAAAGTCCTTGTCTGCCCTTCAGGTGTGAGCCAGAGGCCAGATTCCTGGCTAAATGGAGGAAAGGTTAAGAAAAAATACTATGAGAAATTCATAAAAAGAAATTATTTTGTTGTCATCTAGTCATGTAAGTTTTGTCTTTAGTGGTAGCAACATGTGCTCATTCTTTGTAGTTTGTTGGTCATGCCATGTGGTCATTGTCTCATGCTTATGGGCACCTCTTTTTAGTGACACCCACCTATTGGTGGGAGTCCCATTTGTAAATAATTTTGTTGATGTGCTGAATACAAATTGATTTCCTAGTGTCTTAGTCTGTTTTGGGTTGCTATAAGAGAATAACACAGACTGAGTAATTTATAAAGAACAGAAATTTATTTGTTCATAGTTCTGGAGGCTGGGAAGTCCAAATCCAGGGGCCATTAGGTTCATTTTCTGGTGAGTGTCTGGTTTCTGTTTCCAAGATGGTGCCTTGAAGGCTGCATCTTCCAGAGGGGAGGAGTGCTGTGTCCTCACAGGGCAGGAGACCGAAGGGCAAAAGGAGTCTTACTTCCTCTATCATGCATTTTTCTAAGCATATCTAAACCTATTCATGAAGGCAGAGCCCTCATAGCCTAATCACCTCCAAAAGGCCCCACCTCTTAATACTACCACATTTGTAATATTTGATTTCTGGAGGGGATACATTCAAACCATAGCAGATGTTCATGAAACTAGAAACAGTGGCTAATGCCAGAGAAAGAAGCTGAGGATCTGGGAAGTCTCACTTGTGGATTTTATGTTATATATTCGTTTCCCACATGTAAATAAATGAGTTAATTGAAATGGAAGAAAATAAAGAAAGGTGGAGAATTATGTTATAGGACAATGGACAGCAGTCATAACATAATGGGTGAAAACAAAGCTCAAGTCATGAGGATGATTTTATCTTTAATGGTATCTTGAAGCTCTAAGAGATCATCAAGTCTTGACTTCTATGTTAAAAAAGAAAGAAAACTGATACCCATGTTTAAACTGAGGCATGTGACATTTCTGCTCTACTCAGCACTCTTCACTCATCTAACAAAAATTCATTATGGCTTCTTGTGTTCCAGGCACTGGGCTAGGTGTTAAAGGAAAACAGAGAGAGGAAATAAAAATGTTTATAAAATGGTCTTTGTCCTCAAGCAGCTCACAGGGCAGAGAAACCCTGACAGAGTAGAGACTTCATGAAGAGTGGGGATGGTAAGGGCATTCTCTCCACATGCATCCCTGTCCCACCTCCTTGGAGATTTCCTCCTCAGAACACTACCTCTTACTGCTTTCCTGTCTCACTCTTTCCAGCTCTCAGACCCTTGCTGACCTCTCAAGTCCAGTGAAAGGCCCTTCTCACTGGTGCCCGAGTGCCCTGTGTACTCCTGTCCTGCACACAACACAGCATAGTAAAATGCCTGGCGTGTGTGTTTGTCTTTTCAATACTCTGAGCTCTGCTCACTGGCAAATCTCAGGATGTAGCACAAGATGTGGCCCCTAAATGTTAACTGAATGAACGAGTGGAATCACTGGTGTCTCTTTAGCTTGAAGAACAGAAAGCCCTTGTAGGACAAAGAAGATTGAGAGAAATGTGAAGTCTGGCATGTACTCTGTCAGAAGGCAGAACTGAACCAATGGATGGACTTAGAAGAGAGAGACTTCGGTTTCACAGCAGGAATGATATCATGGAACTCACCACTCACACAATAGGTTAGGTGAGGGAGGAGGGAGTCCTTCATTACAGGAGTTTTAAAGGTGAATACAAGAAATGGGAGGCATTTGACCCGGCATGGTGGCTCATGCCTGTTAATCCTAGCACTTTGGGAGGCTGAGGTTGGTGAATCACAAGGTCAGGAGTTCAAGACCAGCCTCGTCAAGATGGTGAAACCCCGTCTCTACTAAAAATACAAAAATTAGCTAGGTGTGGTGGCAGGCGCCTGTAATCCCAACTACTTGGGAGGCTGAGGCAGGAGAATCACTTGAACCTGGGAGGTGGAGGTTGCAGCGAGCCAAGTTCGAGCCACTGCACTCCAGCCTGGGCAACAGAGCAAGCCTCCGTCTAAAAAAAAAAAAAAAAAAAGAAATGGGAGGCACTGAGTTTCTGGCTCAGTTTGTTGGTGCCAGAAATACAGAGATGACTGATCAGTAAAATCCACTAGAAAGTGTGTGACAGGTTTCTTTTTCCTTATATATATTTTTTCAAATGCAAAAGTATACCAGTCCACTGAAAATCTGAAAAGTATATGGCATTAAAAAGAGAAAAATAACATCTGATAATCAATCCATCAACAAGATAAACTCTAAAATTTCTTTTCTCTGTTTAAATGAATATAGTTAAGCTTGAAATATAACTTTAAATTTATCTTGATGTTTTACTCAACAGCATAGAAGCATCTTTTACATCATTATTTTAAGTCACAACCACTTTTAGTGATGATTAAAAGAACCATTTGCTTTTCCTTACTGTTCCCTATTTTAGATTTTGGCTACTGTCTAATTTTCCCTGTTATAAATAATGCTGAGATGAACAGAATATGTAGACTTCTGATAATTTGCAAATGAACATCATATGAAAAACATGAGCAAAAATTTTGCAGTCGTAATTACTCAACACAAGTTTTAAATAAATTACTTTTATTTTGAACATTCATTCTTAAATATGTTATAGGAAGTAAGTAAGATGCATTCCTTACTCCTTAGAATTTTGTTTATAAATCAGTGATGAATTGGAAAGGGTAGCTTGCCCCTGGAATTCTCTGATAAGCCCAGGTGATGAGGAAAATGGAGAAATCCAAGAATTCCTTTTTCTTTGAAAGTAGTCAGCTTTAAGTGCAGAGCAGGCATGCCCTCTAGCGGCCAAGTAAAAAATAAAAAAATACAGGAAACCTTCAGCCATGTAACAATCGCACGTCCCCTCTAGTGGCTAACGTGTGTAAATACAGCTTTTATAATCACAATAGCGAATGTTGCTTGATTTATATTTGTCTCATGAGATGAAGAACTGGGAGGAGTCTTAGAGATCACGTATTTCAACTTCCTCATTTGCAAAGGAAATAAAACGAGGTTTAGAATAGGGAAGCAACTTGCTCAAGTCCACAAAGACGTTACAAACTGAGCTTAGAATAGAACTCTGGTTTCCTGATGCCCTGATTAATGTTTCCTGCTGGCTCAGCCCTAACCCAGATGCTGCAACTGTGTCTCTGTTTTCCCCTCATCACACTCTTTGGAAATAGCAAGTGTGCATGTGTGTGTTTGTATGGAACAAGGAGGGTGGGCATTAAAAGTCCTTCCTTGCAGCCGGACGCAGTGGCTCGTGTCTGTAATCCCAGCACTTTGGGAGAACGAGGTGGGCGGATAACGAGATCAAGAGATTGAGATCATTCTGGCCAACATGGTGAAACCACATCTTCACTAAAAATACAAAAATTAGCTGGTTGTGGTGGCATGTGCCTGTAGTCCCAGCTACTCGGGAGGCTGAGGCAGGAGAATCGCTTGAACCTGAGAGGCGGAGGTTGCAGTCAGCTGAGATCACTGCCACTGTACTCCAGCTTGGGTGACAGAGTAAAAAAGTCGATCTCAAAAAAAAAAAAAGTCCTTCCTTGCTAACAATATGAACCTCACAGAAATAATTTGCTACTCTCAAATGTGCACCACACAATTTCCTTAGCTACACCCTGCCTCCAACATGCCCTTGGCCCAGTTTCTACTTCTGATATTGTTCTGGGACTGCCACACTCATAACCTGTTGCTGCACAATTGTACAGTCTTTCCCATGGAGAATGAGTCCAGCATCACCTCAGCAGGGCTGCTGCTACTTTGTTTTTACTGGGACTGCAGAAGGACTTCTCAGAGTCAGGATCTCTCAAAATGAGGTATGCATTTATTTCTCATACCTCTAGATACTGAAAATCTCATCATGTAACTTCTTACCAGATGGTATCACACTGAAACAGTCATCTGCCTCAGTGATCTCATTCTTAACAATATTTCCTTTGGTTACTAACAAATCCTAATGGCATATTTCCCAGGTTGCAATGTCCTCTGGGAATAGCCAGTCTGAGATTCATTTTGGAGGGTCACAGACCCAAGTTCCTACAGAGAGTTCTGAGTCGGTCCTTGGGCAGCACGTCACCACACTGTATCCAATGAAGCTTTCCTGAATGTCAGCAAAATGGGACAAAGAGAATGAATGAGAAGGTACACAAGAAAGATTTTAGGCACATCAATATCCAAAAGGATGACCACACAAAATGTATTCAGTAAAAGACAGAAAACGCCATTAGACAGGCAGGAGGAGGATTAAGAAAGAATAAACTCAAAAAGCAAAGTGGGGAGCATTGTAAGATGGGGGTGAGCAACAGCATCCAACCCTGCAGGAAGAGTGAGTAAAAGAAGGGTTAAAACATTACAGTTGATGACTGCATGGTGGTTGAAGATGTAGCCATGACAATTTTGCAGTTCAGTGAAGTGGTGAAGGTTGAAGCCAGGTTGCAATGGGTTGAGAAGTGAGAGGGTGGTAAGAAAGGAAAGACTGCAAGTGCAGGACATTTGGCTCAAAGCAAAATCTTCAGGGAGAGAAAGAGAAAAGTATGGCAGCCCAAGGGCAGGGCATCAGAAGCCAAAGGAAAGATGCTGCTGATGTTTGAGAAGACAGATCAAGGAGGGGTGGCTGAAGGAGCTATAGAAAGTTGGAGGTGATGGGTAGGGCAGGTCTGGAGAAGCCACAGTGGAGGGACAGGGTTCTCTAGGCAGGAGGAAAGTTGGAGACACATCCTCATTTATTGGAATCTCTCACCTCTCTTTCACCATGTAGGCGCCAGGGCAGCAGGATGAAGGGAAGCTCACCTGAGCCTTTGTATCTGCACTGTCACCTGCCTGAGACCTGTCCTGCCCAACCTCAGCCAGCAGGGATGAGCTCTGGAGAGAAACTGTAAAAACGCCTAAAGAAATTGTTATAGAATTTTGCTGGTTTAGTTCTCAATTTCTTTCTTTCTTTTCTCTCTTTTCTCTCTTTTCTCTCTTTTCTCTCCTTTCTCTCCTTCCTTCCTTCCTTCCTTCCTTCCTTCCTTCCTTCCTTCCTTCCTTCCTTCCTTCCTTCC
>NW_016822214.1:0-1460 GCF_001698545.2 Rhinopithecus bieti | reverse complement strand
CTCTCTCTCTCTCTCTCTCTCTCTCTCTCTCTCTCTCTCTCTTTCTTTCTTTCTTTCTTTCTTTCTTTTTTCTTTCCTTTTTTTTTGAGATGGAGTCTGGCTCTGTCGCCCAGGCTGGAGTGCAGTGGCGCGATCTCGGCTCACTGTAACCTCCGCCTCCCGGGTTCAGGCCATTCTCCTGCCTCAGCCTCCCGAGTAGCTGGGACTACAGGCGCCCGCCACCGCGCCCGGCTAATTTTTTGTATTTTTAGTAGAGATGGGGGTTCACCATAGTCTCGATCTCCTGACCTTGTGATCCGCCCTCCTCAGCCTCCCAAAGTGCTGGGATTACAGGCGTGAGCCACCGCGCCCGGCCTCTCAATTTATTTCAACTCTGAACTCTCCCTTTTCATCCAATTCTATTGATGACTTCATCTTAATTTTGGGAGTCTCACTGTATGGGATTCATTTTATTAAGTATTTTCCTAGGTCAATGTGCTTGACCTTGAGGGACTTCATTCTATTTTTTAGGTGATATTTTCTTCCAGACATGTTCCAGGTGTATTTTGTAAGTATCCTTTGCTTCCTATAGCATGTTTTCATAGTTGCCATTTTGCACTTGAAAAAGTAGTGTAGCTCTTTCTAATAACTCTTTTGGCTCTGATGTAGCAAATATTCTTGAATCTCTTTCTGTTGTATCCAGGATGTGCTTGCCTTCCTTTCTGAGTTAAAGTTTGAGGTCTATCTACTGGTTTCTGGACAGGTTTCTGTTGCTTAACTGCATGGGAGCAGGGAGAATTTGCATGGGGTGGTCTGCAGCCTTTGTTGGGGCACCCCAGCATTGCTTTCCCTTTTCTGCTTACGGGGAATGGAACTGCTGCAAGGGAAGGCTGTCCTGGAGTTCAGGTTACTACCTCAAGATCACTGTGGACCTGGGAACCCTCACTTTCACTGTAGAGACACCCTGAACAGTTGACTTGACATGTTTCACCAATTTTCCTTTCATTATTCGTTTGTTTCATTTCCCATCAGGTCCACTGGGGTGGTGTGGAGGGGAAATTTGCATGGGGCCAACGTGCGTCCCCCCAGTACTCTATTGGAGATCTTGTCTTATTTATTGTCTATTTTATCTTAACTGGGTGAAATCCTTATTTATTGTTGAAGATAATTTATCTGGCACTTTGTGCTTATTCTATTTTACATCTCTTCTTTTGTCAGAATTTGAAGACCTTGATATGACATCATAATTCTTTCTTCAGATTCATAATTTTTTTTTTTTTTTTGAGACAAAGTCTTGCTCTGTCACCCAGGCTGGAGTGCAGTGGTGTGATCTCGGCTCACTGAAAGCTCTGCCTCCTGGGTTCACGCCATTCTCCTGCCTCAGCCTCCAAGAGTAGCTGGGACTACAGGTGCTCACCACCATGCCCAGCTAATTTTTTTTTTTTTTTGTATTTTTAGTAGAGATGGGGTTTCACCATGTT
>NW_016822213.1:0-451 GCF_001698545.2 Rhinopithecus bieti | reverse complement strand
GAAAACCTCTTCACCTTTATATAAACTGGTTACAAGAGGCAAAGATCCCATATTTATATGATGACTGTTTGGATGAACGAGGCAAGATGGTGCACTTCCGGGTTCTTCATCCCCCCAACTTTTCCTGTGCGCGTGAAAATGCAGCCGGCGACCCAGGAAGGTGCATACCAACTAGGCATGCGCCAGGTGATGTCAATCTGAAGAGACCAAGATTTACCTGGTCGCACCTGCGGAACGCCCCCGACACGCCCGTGCCCCGCCTATTGCCCTCCCACTCCTAGAAAAGCGGCTCCAGATGAACGCCACGCGCAGACTTCCCAGCTTCCCCACTGCGGTCGGTTCCCCACTGCGGTCAGGATTGTTGGAACTCCGTCCGAGAGCTGCACGGGTGACTGTGGGGGCCTCCTTTGTCGGGGGCCAACAGACCTCTCCCTACCCTCCTTCTTCCCTT
>NW_016822212.1:0-874 GCF_001698545.2 Rhinopithecus bieti | reverse complement strand
TTACTCAATTTCAGTCTGGGCACTGGCTGAACCTTCCTCTCCCCTCCCTGATAGGATTTTCTTGTTTGGAAACCACGTGTTCCGGTTTCCATTATGCCTATCCAGTCAATTTGATGGACGGTGGAGTATGGTTGGAGCCTAATCAGAGAGGTTTCTTTTTTTCCTATTGGATCTTCCTGGAGAAAAGACATTTTAATAACTTTGGCTGCTAAGGACAACATGATAAAAGCTGTCTCTGGCTATAGATAAGTAGATCTAATACTAGTTTGGATATCTTTAGGGTTTAGAATCTAACCTCAAGAATAAGAAATACAAGTATAAGTTGGTGTGATGAAGATACTCGATTGTTTGGGATTGGGAGGCTTTGCTTATTTTTTAAAACTATTGAGGTAAACGGTTAAGCTGTAACATACTTAATTGATTTCCTCACCCTTTTGGCTCAGTTTTACTATATCCCCTGATTTGTTGGTTATGCTAATCTTTGTAGAAAGAGGTCTTATATTTGCTGCATCATAATGACATTAGTACTACTTTAGTCAATTTAAGTACAAATGAATCAAACAACTATTTTCCTTTAGTTGATTTTACCCTTATTTTACCTAGTGTTTCAATGAGTAAATATACAGCTTAAACATTAAAAAAAAAAAAAAGAAAAGGAAAACAGAAGAAACCTAAAGGAAGTTTGCTTTTTTGAGATTAAAAAGTATTTAGGCATGTAGGTTTTTGCAGAATAGCAAGTCACCAACCAAGGGCCCTTTATTTCCACATAGAAAGGTAAGAACATCAAGCTATGTGAAGAGTGAACAATATCAATCATGGCAACTTCTAATATTAAGGGTAGATTTGCATGTAAATTCGGTTACTTCTTTTTTTT
>NW_016822211.1:0-1041 GCF_001698545.2 Rhinopithecus bieti | reverse complement strand
TTTGGGGCCGGGCGCAGTGGAACACGCCTGTTATTCCCAGCACTTTGGGAGGCCAAGGCAGGAGGATCGCTTGGTCTCAGGAGTTCGAGACCAGCTTGGACAACATAGTGAGACCACATCTCTTTTTTTTTTTTTTTTTTTTTGAGACGGAGTCTCGCTCTGTCACCCAGGCTGGAGTGCAGTGGCCGGATCTCAGCTCACTGCAAGCTCCGCCTCCCGGGTTCACGCCATTCTCCTGCCTCAGCCTCCCGGGTAGCTGGGATTACAGGTGCCGCCACCTCGCCCAGCTAGTTTTTTGTAGTTTTTAGTAGAGACGGGGTTTCACCGTGTTTGCCAGGATGGTCTCGATCTCCTGACCTCGTGATCTGCCCGTCTCAGCCTCCCAAAGTGCTGGGATTACAGGCTTGAGCCACCGCGCCCGGCCTTAGACCACATCTCTAAAAAAAAAAAAAAACTTTGGCCGGACACAGTGGCGTGCGCCTGTCGTTCCAGCGACTCCAGAGACTGAGGAGGAAGGATTCCTTCAGCCCGGAAGTTCCAAACTCCTGTGATGGGCCACTGAGCTTGCTAGCCTGGGCAACACAGCGAGATCCTGTCTCCTTAAAAAAAAAAAAAGATTTGGCCGGGCGCGGTGGCTCACGCCTGTAATCCCAGCACTTTGGGAGGCCGAGGTGGCCGGATCACGAGGTCAGGAGATCGAGACCGTTCTGGCTAACACGGTGAAACCCCGGCTCTACTAAAATGCAAGAAAATTGGCCGGGTGTGGTGGCGCGCACCTGTAGTCCCAGCTACTCGGGAGGCTGAGGCTGGAGAATGGCCTGAACCTGGGAGGCGGAGATTGCAGTGAGCCGAGATCGCGCCACTGCACTCCCGCTTGGGTGATGGAGTGAGACTCCGTCTCAAAAACAAACAAAAAAAATAATTTGACGTGTAAGGATTTAGTTTGATATTTACACTAGTAGATATTTAAACAATTTTAAACCATTTTTAAAAATTGTCGGCCGGGCGCGGTGGCTCAAGCCTGTAATCCCAGCACTTTGG
>NW_016822210.1:0-1043 GCF_001698545.2 Rhinopithecus bieti | reverse complement strand
CTAAAATAAATGTCAAGATATTATTCAAAATGATTTATATTTCATTCAATACATATCTATATATGGTAATACACTTTACATTAATAGCATTTTATTTCATGGACGATTTTTTGCCATGTTACAAATAAAATAGTGTAATTTTAGAATTCACTCTATAAAATTATAATTGAAAACTTTATGAGTGTTTTTTATTAAATTGATCACTTCTGTGGATTTTCCATCAAATACTAATGAAGCACAACCAAAACAGACTGAATTTCAAGTTGCTAGTAAAGTGTCCAAAATAACATACTCAGCATTTTGAGAAATACATACCTACACACACAAAGACACAACACACACAAATTTAGATCTAAAAAGGAATTATGCCAAATTGATGACATACAATTAGAATGAAAATAAAAAGCAAGTAATTATGCAAAATGTATTTCTCTTTCAATGGTTTAAAAAATATTGCTTCTTTACTGTACTATATCCACAAAGTTGCCTTTAATTGTCTACTTTAATAGACAAAAATCATTGCTCAGAAACCCTAAAACATTGTTTCATTTCTATTTAGTTTTTGTATATGTGATTTTTTTATGGGCAGAGTCATCATCATAATTATGTTTTGCCAGAGTTCATAATGATCTTTATTTTATATCGTTATTATAGTTGCTAGCTTTATTAATTTTAAAATTGCATTCAATGAATACACACAAGCAGATATTAATAGTTCTAATAACCTGGTTTAAATAAAGATCTCTGCAGAAACTACCTTTGAATTTTAAAAAATTCAAAGTATATTTTCCATATGAGTAACAACAATTTGATTATTTTCACACATTAGCTACAGCAAATAATTTTTGTATTCTCTGTAATGTTTTCATTGTACATAATATTTAAAGTAATTAACCTAATATCACTGAAATATTGGATTCTATCTTCTACACACAAACACACACACACACACACTTGATATAACTGTTCTACTACAGTCGTATTCTGAAAGACATATTTAAATATCATAAAATTATTATATAATTTCAAAATTTAGTCTTTTT
>NW_016822209.1:0-203 GCF_001698545.2 Rhinopithecus bieti | reverse complement strand
AATAGGCATATATATACATATATGTGTGTATATGTATATATGCATATATGTGTGTGTATATGTATATATACATATATGTGTGTGTATATGTATATATACATATATGTGTGTGTATATGTATATATACATATATATGCCTATTGTTTCTTTTCTCAGTACAAAGCCCAGTTGTTATGCTGAATGGAATGTTCATTCCATTTTTC
>NW_016822208.1:0-640 GCF_001698545.2 Rhinopithecus bieti | reverse complement strand
GAATTGTGGGTAGGAGGGAGAAGAGGTACCTATGCAGAAAGAAACACCCTAGAAATCCTCTTAAGATGCCCCAGTCATCATTCAGTCTGCAGTAATAATGCCACAATATTGCTAGCTACATGCTGAAAAGGACAAAGGGGACATTCTTAAACCTGGCACCATAAGTACAGATTAGGGCAGAGAAGCACATTCAAAAGAGATAGACGTAGTAGGTACAAATGTGACCACTGTCAGCCTGCCTGGGATGGTGAGAAGGAGCCTGGTGCCAGAGTGGATTCAGATCGATGACCACACATGTGCCTCAACCAACAGTGAGGAGGTCCCACAAGCCTAAGTGGGGCAAGTCGGGGACCTAAGGCAGTAGCAGGAAAAGCAGACAAAGAAAACAGGCGGAGACTCGAGACAGAGGCAGGAATGTGAAGAAGTCCAAAATAAAATTCCCTGCACAGGACTCTTAGGCTGCTTTCCTGCACCATCAACCTACTCCTATTTTTCTACAATAAGCTCTTCACACTGTATTTTTCTGAATGAAGTTATGTGCCATCTTATGAACATCTTTCTTCCAAGTTAGACAAGAACTGGGACATCCATTGTCAGAACTGATGGCGCTTAATAACTGGCGCTCCGACTTTAAGTGGTG
>NW_016822207.1:0-570 GCF_001698545.2 Rhinopithecus bieti | reverse complement strand
TGTTTCTCAGAAAGCTTCTTTATGGCTTTTGTCTGAAGATATTTCCTTTGCCACCATAGGCTTCAAAGTGATCCAGAATATCCCTTCTCACATTCCACAAAGACAGTGCTAGCAAACGGCTCCATGAAAGAGTTGTGTAACTCTGTGAGACGAATTCACTAATCACAAAGCTGTTTCTCAGAAAGCTTCTTTCTGGTTTTTATCTGAGGATATTTCCTTTGTCACCATGGGCTTCAAAGCGATAAAAAATATCCCTTCTCAGACTCCACAAAACAGTGCTAGCAAGTGGCTCCATGAAAACTAGTGTACTTCTGTGAGATGAACTCACACATCACATAGCAGTTTCTCAGAAAGTTTCTTTCTGGTTTTTATCTGAGGATATTTCCTTTGTCACCATGGGCTTCAAAGCGATAAAAAATATCCCTTCTCAGATTTCACAAAAACAGTGGTAGCAAACGGATCCATGAAACAGCAGTGTAACTTTGTGTGATGAATTTTCATATCACAAAACAGTTTCTCAGAAAGTTTCTTTCTTCTTTTTATCTGAAGATATATACTTTTTAACACATG
>NW_016822206.1:0-636 GCF_001698545.2 Rhinopithecus bieti | reverse complement strand
AAAGCTTCTTTCTCATTTTATCTGAGGATATTTCCTTTTCACCAGAGGTTTCAATGTGATAAAATCTTCCCTTCTCAGAATCCCCTAAAACAGTGCAACCAAACTGCTCCTTGAAAAGAATGGTGTATCTCATAAAGCTGTTTCTCTGAATGCTTCTTTCTAATTTTTCTCTGAGTATATTTGCTTTTTCACCATAATCCTCAAAGTGCTTCAGAGTATCCCATTGCAGATTCCAGGAAAAAAGTGTTAGAAAACTTCTCAGTGAAAAGAACTGTGTAATACTGCGAGATGATTTCACACATCACAAAGTAGTTTAACAGAAAACTTCTTTTTGTTTTTTATGTGAGGTTATATCCTTTGCAACCATAGGCTTCAATGTGCTCCAAAATATCGTATTGCAGATTCCGTGAAAACTGTATTATCAAACTGCTCATATAAAACAATGGTATAATTCTGTAAGATGAATTCACACATCACAAAGCAGTTTCTCAGAATGCTTCTTTATAATTTTTACCTGAGGATATTTCCTTTTTCAGTATAAGCTTCAGTGGGCTCCCAAATATCCCTTTACAGATTCCACGAAAACCGTGTTAGTAAACTTTTCAACAAAAGAAAGGTGTAACTCTGTGAGATGAA
>NW_016822205.1:0-640 GCF_001698545.2 Rhinopithecus bieti | reverse complement strand
ACACAAAATATATACATACTTTATATATATACTTTTTTTGAGACAGAGTTTTGCTCTTGTTGCCCTGGTTGGAGTGCAACGGCGCAGTCTTGGCTCACTGCAGCCTCCACCTCCCAGGTTCAAGCAATTCTGCCTCAGCCTCCCAAGTAGCTGGAATTACAGGTGCTCACCACCACGCCCAGCTAATTTTTCTGTTTTCAGAAGAGACGGGGTTTCACCACATCGGCCTGGCTGGTCTCAAACTCCTGACCTCAGGTGATCCACCCACCTCGGCCTCCCAAAGTGCTGGGATTACAGGCATGAGCCACTGCACCTAGACGCTAACAATTTTTTTAAATTAAAAAGGACACAAACACTTCTTTAAACTTTCTATAATGAATTACTTCTAGAGGTGTTGTTTTTTTTTTTTTTTTTTTTTTGAGACAGGGTCTCATTCTGGAGTGCAGCAGCACAATCTTAGCTCACTGCAACCTCTACTTCCTGGACTCAAGCAGTCCTCCTGCCTCAGCCTCCCAAGCAGCTGGGATTACAGGCATGCACCACCATCCTGGCTAATTTTTATATTTTTTAGTAGAGATGGCATTTCACCACATTGCCCAGGCTGGTCTTGAACTCCTGGGTTCAAGTGATCTCATTCCAG
>NW_016822204.1:0-978 GCF_001698545.2 Rhinopithecus bieti | reverse complement strand
TTTTTTATTCTTTAGAGTTTGTTTATTGAAAATTTGAAGCAGAAAATGAAAAATAAAGATTTTTAGGCCGGGCATGGTGGCTCACGCCTGTAATCCCAGCACTTTGGGAGGCCAAGGTGGGCAGATCACCTGAGGTCAAGAGTTTGAGGCCAGCCTGGCCAACATGGTGAAACCCCATCTCTACTAAAAATACAAAAATTAGCTGGGGATGGTGGCGGGCACCTGTAATCCCAGCTGCTTGGGAGGCTGAGGCAGGAGAATTGCTTGAACCTGGAAGGCAGAGGTTGCAGTGAGCCAAGATTGTGCCATATATGTATACTAACAAATCATACTTTTCTTCCAATTATTTTTTAAAAGGGGTAGCAATTTCCATTTATTTATTTATTTACATAATTTTTGAGATTGGGTCTTGCTCTGTTGCCCAGGCTGGAGTGCAGTGGCATGATCTCAGCTCACTACAGCCTCTGCCTCCCATGTTCAAGCAATTCTCCCACCTCAGCTTCCCGAGTAGCTGGGATTACAGGGGCATGCCACCAAGCCCAGCTAATTTTTGCATTTTTAGTAGAGACAGGGTTTCACCATATTGGCCAGGCTGTTCTCAAGCTCCTGACCTCAGGTGATCCACCCGCCTCAGACTCCCAAAGTGTTGGAATGACAGGCATGAGCCACTGTACCCGGTCGCAATTTCCTTTTAGTTACAAAGAACTATAAAACTCTTATTTAACTGTAGAAAGAATGAAATTCCTTCATCATACAAATTAAGATACACAGTATAGTTGCAAATCTACACTCAATTGTGTCAATATTAACATATATACAATGCTGCTACCTTCATCAACTTTTTCATTTGGGAATCACAAAGATGAGTCTTCTGATGTTCTATAAGCAATATGTTTATACAAAAGTCAGAAGTTTAGCTAAAATTCAGCCTACACAGTAATAAATGAACATGGAATGGAAATCAAATAAAGTTCTTTA
>NW_016822203.1:0-572 GCF_001698545.2 Rhinopithecus bieti | reverse complement strand
GCAGCTCTTCTTTGCACTTCTAGTAGAATTCGGCTGTGAATCCATCTGGTCCTGGGCTTTTTTTTTGTTGTTTGGTAGGCTATTAATTACTGACTCAATTTCAGAACTTGTTATTGGTATATTCAAGGATTAGACTTCTTCCTGGTTTAGTCTTTGGAGTGTGTATATGTCCAGGAATTTTTCCATTTTTTCTAGATTTTTCTACTTTATTTGTGTAGAGATATTTATAGTGTTCTCTGATGGTAGTGTGTGTTTCTGTGGTGTCACTGGTGATATCCTCTTTGTCATTTTTTTGTTGTGTCTATTTGATTCTTCTCTCTTCTTTATTATTCTGGCTAGCAGTTTTTTTTTTAAATTATTATACTTTAAGTTCTAGGGTACATATGCACAATGTGCAGGTTTGTTACATATGTATACATGTGCCATGTTGGCGTGCTGCACACATTAACTTGTCATTTACATTAGGTATATCTCCTAATGCTATCCCTCCCCACTCCCCACCACCCCACAACAGGTGTGTGATGTTCCCCTTCCTGTGTGTAAGTGTTCTCATTGTTCAATTCCCACCTATG
>NW_016822202.1:0-1046 GCF_001698545.2 Rhinopithecus bieti | reverse complement strand
AAGAGCCGTCTATTGGTTTTCCCAAAGACAACAAGTCCGCACTTAAGCACTTAAGAGATCTATCTACACTCCAGACAGAGCAGTTTCTTGGAGTCCTGTGGGTCTGGAGTTAAGGTCAGGAAGAAGGAGGCTGACTAATATTCACAGACGGGCCCATAAGGAGTAGAATGAGGGGTTTGGGGGTTGACACTGGAAGGAGAGGCTGGGACAGGGGAGCTCCCACTGGTGGGAGGCGACTCCTCCTACAGTTAAGTCCAAGTTCCCAAAACCTACAGGAGAAGACTCACGGGACCCAAGAGTGGGTTCTGCCTTGACATTGTGGAGTGGTAACACTGCAAGAGGCCTGGGGACAGCCTCGAGAGGGCGGAACACCAGGCCTCCCGACTCCCGGGGAGTGGGGGCGCGGAGGGAACGCGTTCGCGCGCAGGGCAACTCACGGAGGAGAAGTTGTGTGGGCCGCAGAGCTCGCCGCGGTACTTGCAGGAGAGCAGCATGTCCTCGAGCTGGTGGCCCAGGCGGTCCATGAAGGCGGCGCTGATGCCCTCGAAGTGGCGCGGCGGCAAGAAGAGGCGGAAGTCAGCCAGCTTGCGGAACCACTGGCGGCGCGGCTCGTCGCCGCGCAGCAGCTCGCTGACGAGCGGGCGCGCGGTGCGGTTGGGCAGCAGCAGCCCGAGCCAGTGGCCGGCATAGTAGAGGTCCCCCTTGGAGAGGCGCGGGAAGCGCAGCGGGTTGTTGTTGCACACGGTGACGGCGGGGAAGGGTAACTGGCGGCTCCACTCGCGGTGCACCCGCGTGTGCGACGGGAAGCTGAGCCAGTAGAGCAAACGGTTCGAGGACCAGGACAGCAGCAAGCCGAGGGATGTACAGAAAGCCAGCACCCACAGCGCCCGCCGCTGGAAGGAGCCCCCCGCCGCTGTGCGCCCGGCACACATGTGCCGCAGCCCGTGCAGTTTAGCGCGGCTCAGCGACGGCCGCCCCCTGCGGGCGACCCCTGGCCCCTGCAGTGCCCGCTTGCCGCCTCTGCCGCCCCCGGGCTGCCGGGCCGC
>NW_016822201.1:4631-6919 GCF_001698545.2 Rhinopithecus bieti | reverse complement strand
CTTGTTTGGAAGTTTAGTTTACATTTAGTACTGAAACACTTTGTCCCACTCTCTTCTCACATTGCTTCTAAGGAGAAAATGCTGTCATTTTGTGTTTCATCATCATTGTTGGAAGCTGCATACTTTGGGCCTTTTATAAACAAACTTTGTTCTAGGCTGCAGTAAAGTTACTTGGAAACAGATTGATCCTATCAGGTCTTGCTCATAAGATTTATCAGGATGACCAGAGATTTATTCAATCTAGTATTAATTATTTTCTACTAATGAGACATGTCATCATAAGTTTTCTCAGTCTAACTGATAAGAACTGGAATTATTCCTAGCCCTGTGTGAATATAATGTATATTGACCTGTCATCCTTTTGTGTTTTCTCTCACCACTCTTGCATATCATTCTCATGTACTTATCGTTACTTGTCTGAATGCTCTAGGGGACATGTCTACAGATCTTCAAATTTCTCCAGGCAGCTCTCTCATCTCTGCTACTCTATACTACAAACTCTCACTGCCTTGGTCTCTCCAGATGCTCAATTTAATTTCTTCCACTCATAGTTTCCATAATTGTCATTGGATTCTTCTCTCATTACTATGGTTTGGAAACACAAAAGCCTTCATAAGGCAAAACTCATTTGGTTTCTTAATTTGTGGTATTACTGTCTTTTGTTGCCTGATGTGCAGCATTCAAGATGACATCACACCGGGTGTTCTTCCAATTTCTCAAAGAGGGGCTCTCAAAATTTGAGGTCCCACCGGTCTATGCAAAGTGATATGTCTGCCAGGTTAAAGGAATCGAAAACTAGATTTTCAAAACATATGATTATCAAGAGAGAAGGGAGAGAAAGACAGCAGAATACAAGGTTCTACCCATTTTCTCACCTACAAGGATACCAATTTAACAACTACACACACACACACACACACACACACACACCCCTTCATGAAAATCAAAACCCAGGTGAGCTCTAATACTACCTGGTTTTAATTTCATATCACTAAAAGATGTACTGAAGTGATAGAAAGGACAGTCTTGAACCACAGATGCCATGCCTCTTCTTTCCTCTGGCAGTGGCAGCATGTTGTAGAGAGCCTTCTGTGGGTTAGGAATACAGAGTTTCACACCTCAGGTACCAGCTCATCCATAGGGATGAGGAGCACCAAGCAGGCTCATGGAATCCCTATTTCCAGGACTTGACTCTTAGACAGTATTTCTAGACATGCCCTGGGCCAGAGGGGTGCCCAGAACTCTGAAGGGTGAGTCTTGGATCAAGCAGAATTCACCACAAGCTGACGTAAGAGCCCTTGGGCCTTAAGGGAACATTGATGGTGGTCTGGCACCAACCCCCATGGCCTGTGGTAGCAATGGCTATGGGATGAAGCTCCTCTGTCTTTGAAAAGGAAAGAGAAGAGTGGGTAAAACTGTGTCTTCTGATTTGAGTGCCAACTCAGCCACAGTACAATAGAACACAAGGTAGACTTCTAAGGTTTTTGATTCTTGTCCCTGACTCCGGAACGGCACCTCTGAACCCATGCCTAACCTGGGGAAACTTGACACCTTGAAGGGAAGGGCACAGATTCGTCTGACTTTGCCATCTGCTGATTATAGGGTAACAGGGCCTTGAGCAAACATAGGCAGTAGTAAGGGAGTGGTTATAGCAGACCTTGGGGGAGTCCCAGTGCTGTGCTGTCTTCAGATGTGACCCAGCACATTTATAGTGGTGGTGGTCACAGAGGTACTTGTCGCTTCACTTCCATCTTTACATGCATGCCTCAGAACAGAGAGAGGGATTCTGTTTGGGAGAAAAGAAAAAGAGTATACAAAATTCTCTGCCTGCTAACCCAGATAATTCTCCCACATCCTGTCCAAGACCTCTATAAGTCTGCAAGAACCACAGCATTACTGGAATTTGGGTTTCTCCTAAAGCAGATATACCTTAGATCACAACACCCAAGTCCTTTTGAGTATGTGGAAAGTTTTTGCAAGAAGGATGGGTACAAACTAATGCAGACAGTGAAGACTACATTAAATACCTAACATGTCAATGCCAAGACACTGGAGAATATCTAATAGCATCAACATCAACCAAGAAAACATGACCTCACTAAGTGAACTAAGTAAGGCACCAGGAACCAATCCTGGATGAAGAGAAATATGTGACCTTTCAATAGAGAATTCAAAATAGCTGTTTTGAGGAAACTCAGAGAAATTCAAGATAAAGAGAGTAGGAATTCAGAATTCTATCAGATAAATTTAAATGAAGAGATTGAAATAATTTTAAAATCAAGTAGAAA
>NW_016822201.1:0-1906 GCF_001698545.2 Rhinopithecus bieti | reverse complement strand
AAAAAAAAAACAAAAACAAAAACACAAAACACAAAAAACAAAACTAAAGGAATGACATTACCTCACTTCAAATTATACTAATGATATATAGTAACCAAAACAGCATGGTACTGTCATAAAAACAGACACATAGAAAAATGGAACAGAATATAGAACCCAGAAACAAATCCACACATCTACAGTGAACTCATATTTGACATAGGTGTCAAGAATATACATTCGGGAAAAGACAATCTTTCCAACAAAAATGGTGTTGAGAATACTGGACATCCATATGCAGAAGAATGAAACTACACCCTTATCTCTCACCACATACAAAAATTAAAATAGATTAATTTAAAAATTAAATCAAAATTGATTAAAGATATAAATCTAAGACCTCAAACTATGAAACTATACTAGAAATAATTGGGGAAACTCTCCAGGACATCAGTCTGTGCAAAGATTTCTTGAGTAATAACCCACAAGCACAGGCAATAAAAGCAAAAATGGAGAAATGGGATCACATCAAATTTAAAACCTTCTGCACAGCAAAGGAAATAATCAACAAAGTGAGGGAACAATCCACAGAAAGAGAGAAAATACTTGCAAACTACTCATTTCACAAGAGATTCATAACCAGAATATATAAGGAGCTCAAACAGCTTCACAGAAAAAAGTCCAATAATCTCATCCAAAAAAATGTGCAAATGATTTGAATAGACATTTTCCAAAAGAAGACATACAAATGGAAAACAGGCATATGAGACGGTGCTTGGCATTATGTGTCATCAGACAAATGCAAGTAAAACTACAACATGATATTGTCTAACTACAGTTAAAATGGCTTGTATCCAAATACAGGCAATAACAAATGCTGGTGAGGATGTGGAGAAAAGGGAACCCTGGTACACTGTTGGTGAAAATGTAAATTAGTACAGTCACTATGGAGAATAGTTTGGAGGTTCCTTCGAAAAGTAAAAATTGAGCTATTATATGATCCAGAAATCCCACTTCTAGGTATATACCAAAAAGAAAGAAAATCAGTATATTGAAGAGACATCTGCACTACTATGCTTGTTGTAGCACTGTTTACAATAGCTAAGATTTGGAAGCAACCTGTGTCCATCAATAGATAAATGGATAAAGAAAATGAGGTACATGCACACAATGGGGTACTAGTCAGCCATAAAAAAGAATTTGATCCAGTCATTTCCAACAACATGGGTGGAACTGGCAATCTTTAGGTTATGTTTAAAAAAGCCAGGTACAGGAAGACAAACATTGCATGTTCTCATTTATTTGTGGGATCTAAAAATCAAAACAGTTGAACTCACAGACATAAAGAGAAGGATGGTTATCACAGGCTGGGAAGGGTAATGTGAGAGGAGTTGGGGAAGGTGTGGATGCTTAATGGGTATAAAAAATAGAAAGAATGAATAAGACCTACCATTTGATAGTACAGCAGGGTGATTATAGTCAATAATAATGTGCATTCAAAATAACTAAAAGAGTATAATTGGTTTGTTTATAATACAAAAAATAAATGCTTGAGGGAATGGATACCCCATTCTCTATGATGTGATTATTATGCTTTCCATGCCTGTATCAAAACATGTCATGTATCTCATAAATATATAGACCTATTATGCACTCATAAAAATTAAAAATTAAAATAGAAAAGATGAACAAAAAAACATGATTATCAATCAATTAGGAACTATAATATAATAAAAAATTTGTATAAAGTAGTAAGAAAAAGAAAACCCTATAACATCCTAAAGACAGTAAGAGAAGAGAATTTTCAGTATGGGAACTATATGCTGTGCCTATAATAATTTGTTAATTAACAATGTTAATATCTGACAATGTTAAGGAAGATATAATATATCCATTATGTTCTCTTTTGTCTTATGTAAAATTTATT
>NW_016822200.1:0-573 GCF_001698545.2 Rhinopithecus bieti | reverse complement strand
CCCTGGGGAAATGGGGAGAGCGGGTGGGAGGGCACCCAGGTCTCAGCCTTCATCCACTGCTGAGCAGGTCACCCCACCTTCTTCCTGCAGAGAGTGTAATCAGCAGCAGAAGGTCATCCCCGTGGTGAACAGCTTCTATGCCGCCACATTCCTCCACCTTGCACGTGTCTGGAGGACACAGCGGAAGACCATCTCAGACTCCAGCTTTGTCCTCAGAGGTGTGCTCTTTCTTCTGGGGAGGCCTAGGCTCCTGAATGCACAGTGTCCCAGGTTCAGAGAGTCCAAGGTGGTTGCTAGACTGGTTTTGGCTGCAGTTCCTCCCCATCCACACTTTCTCAAATTCCAGCTTACCAAAATCTCCATTACCCACCCCCTGGAGCCTGCTAGTTCTCCTTTCTCTGCCCTGACTGTTGCCCCTTTCTGGCCTTATACTTATGACGAGCATATATTCTGATCAAAAATTGGGAGTTGGGGTCCAATAGTTGGACTATTCAAAGTTGCAACTGTCTGGACAAGGTAGAGTGTATGGTCCCTGTGTCTGTATCTGGCTCCCTGGCCTACCTCTCTGGTGAT
>NW_016822199.1:5833-8636 GCF_001698545.2 Rhinopithecus bieti | reverse complement strand
TATTAGTTCCCAGTTTCCACAAAACAGGGCTAGCAAACTGCTCCATGGAATACAGGTGTAACTCAGTGAGGTGAATTCACACATTACAAAGCAATTTCTCAGAAAGCTTCTTTCTACATTTTATCTGAGGATATTTCCTTTGTCAACGTAAGCTTCATTGCCCTAAGACATAGCCCATTGCATATTTCAAGAAAACAGAGTTAGCAAACTGATCAATGAAAAGAAAAGTAGCCCTGAAAGTGCTCCCAAATATCACTTTGCAATTTCGAAGATAACAGTGTTAGCAAACGGCTTCATGAACAGAAAGGTGGAACTCTGTGGGACGAATGCACAGATCACAAAGAAGTTTCTCAGAAAGCTTCTTTCTCGTTTTATCTGATTTTGTTTCCTTTTCCACCATAGATCTCAATGTGCTCTCAAATATCACTTTGCAGATTCCATGAAAACAGTGTTAGCAAACAAATTCATGAACAGATAGGTGGAATTCTATGAGATGAATTCACAGATCACAAAGAAGTTTCTCAGAAAGCTTCTTTCTCATTTTTATCTGAGGATATTTCTTTTTTTTTTTTTTTACCATAGCCCTCAATTCGCTCCCAAATATCACCTTGCAGATTCCATGAGAGCAGTATTAGCAAACAGCTTCACGAACAGAGAGGTGGAACTCTGTTAGATGAATTCACAGATCACAAAGAAGTTTCTCAGAAAGCTTCTTACTCTATTTTATATCAGGATATTTTCTTTGGCCACGTAGTCTTCAAAGTAATCCGTAATATCAGTTCTCAGATTCCACAAAAACAGAGCTAGCTAACGGCTCCACGAATTGCAGGTGCAATTCAGAGAGTTGAAGTCAAACATCACGAAGCAGTTTCTCCGAAAGCTTCTTTCTACTTTTAATCTGAGGATATTTCCTTTGTCACAGTAAGCTTCATTGCATTAAGGAATATCACATTGCAGATTTCAGGAAAACAGAGTTATCAAACTGATGAATGAAAATAATAGTGTAACTGCGTGAGTTGCATTCACACATCACAATGCAGTTTCTCAGAACACTTATTTCCAGTTTTTATCTGAGGATAATTCCTTTTTCACCATAGACCTCCATGCCTTCCCAAATATCACTTTGCAGATTCCAGGAGAACAGTGTCAGCAAAGAACTTCACCAACAGAAAGGTGGAACTCTGTGAGATGAATTCACAGATCAGAAAGGAATTTCTCCGAAAACTTGTTTCTAGTTTATATCTGACAATATTTCCCTTTCCACCACAGCCCTCAATGTGCTGCCAAATATCAGTTTGCAGATTCCATGAGAACAGTGTAAGCAAACAGCTTCATGAACAGAAAGGTGGAACTCTGTGAGATGAATTTACAGATCACAAATAAGTTTCTCAGAAAGCTTCTTTGTAGTTTTTATCTGTGGATATTTTCTTTTCCGCCATTGCCCTCAATGCGCTCCCAAATATCAGTTTGCATATTCCTTGAGAACAGTGTTAACAAACGGCTTCATGAAGAGAAAGGTGGAACTCTGTCAGATGAATTCACAAATCACAAAGAAGTTTCTCAGAAAGTTTCTTTCTCATTTTTATCTGATTATGTTTCCTTTTCCACCATAGCCGTAAATGGACACCCAAATATCACTTTGCAGATTCCACGAAAACAGTGTTAGCAAACGGATTTATGAACAGATAGGTGGAAATTTGTGAGATGAATTCACAGATCACAAAGATGTTTCTCAGAAAGCTTCTTTCTCGTTTTTATCTGAGGATATTACCTTATCCATATAGTCTTCAAAGCAATCCGATATTTCAGTTCTCAGATTCCACAAAAACAGGGCTAGCAAACGGCTCCACGAAATACAGGTGTAACTCAGTGAGTTGAATTCACACATCACAAAGCAGTTTCTCAGAAAGCTTCTTTCTACTTTTTATCTGAGAATGTTTCCTTTTTCACAGTAAGTTTCATTGCGCTAAGAAATTTTCCATTGCAGATTTCAGGAAAACAGAGTTAGCAAACTGATCAATGAATATAAAAGTGTAACTCTGTGAGTTGCATTCGCACTTCACAATGCAGTTTCGAAGAACGCTTCTTTCCAGTATTTATGTGAGGATATTTTCATTTTCACCATAGCCCTCAATGAGCTCCCAAATATCACTTTTCATATTTCAAGAGAACAGTGATAGCAAACAGCTTCATGAACAGAAAGGTGGAACTCTGTGAGATGAATTCACAGAACAGAAAGAAATTTCTCAGAAAAATTCCTTCTCGTTTTTATCTGAGGATATTTCCTTTGGCCATATAGTCTTCAAAGTGATTCAAAATATCAGTTCTCAGTTTCCTCAAAAACAGGGCAAGCAAACAAATGCCTCCACAAAATACAGGTGTAACTCAGTGAGTTGAATTCACACATTACAAAGTAGTTTCTGAGAAAGCTTCTTTCTACATTTTGTCTGAGGATATTTCCTTTGCCACCATAAGCTTCATTGCGCTAAGAAATATCCCATTGCAGATTTCAGGAAAACAGAGTTAGCAAACTGAACAATGAAAATAAAAGTGTAACTCCGTGAGTTGTGTTTACACGTCACAAAGCAGTTTCTCAGAACGCATCCTTCCCGCTTTTATCTGATTATATTTCCTTTTCCACCATAGCCCTCAATGCACTCCCAAATATCACTTGGCAGATTCCACGAAAACAGTGTTAGCAAACGAATTCATGAAGAGATAGGTGGAATTCTGTGAGATGAATTCACAGATTACAAAGGAGTTTCTCAGGAAGCTTCTTTCTCGTTTTTATCTGAGGATATTT
>NW_016822199.1:0-2584 GCF_001698545.2 Rhinopithecus bieti | reverse complement strand
AGTGTTCTTGCCATTTTATTGTATCAATGTTTACTTTTAGCTAATATAAATTATTTATTAATTTATACACAATTTCACCTGAACATATGTAAAACAAACATTGTTCAGGTTTCTGACTTTAGTTTGGTGTAACACCTTCACATACCACTGGTGCTGAAACTAGCTTCCTTTAATGCTCAATGGACAATCTGAATATGGAAAAGTTATAGTAAATGATTATATTGCTTTGTAAAAATGTGAGACAATTACCTGGTAGAATACCAGGAAAGAGTTGACTTTCCTCCTTCTATTTAGAAAGGCAAATAATTCAGAGATGGGATAGATGTTTTAATATGTATTTCCCTCTTTAATCAGTCAAGACTGATCAAATTGGTGATTTATTCCCAACCTCTTTTCTCCCAGATAATTCACCACTTTATTATTCTGGGCTTTGTAGTGCTTACTCAATCCTGTGATGGTCAGAGGGTACTCAGGCCGACTATGACTTTTAGCTGTATCATTTAATTTTCAGCTGAGCTGTAGGTAATAAATCTGTTGTCAGCCTGTCTATTTGTGTCCCTCTAAGACACATGAGAAATGAAGCTGTGAAAAAAGCAAACCAAAGCGCATTGTTTCCTTCATGGCTAAAAGCAAGAGATCAACAGCAAAATAAAATGCCTGTCTCTTACACATTGCAAAATGCATGCTGGGCCCTTTAGCTCATTTATCTACCTCCAAACAAGCTATCTGTGTGAAATGTATCAGGTATTTCTATAATGTTGGGATATGTTTTGCAGCAATTTTAACCTGAAAATTATTCACTAAACAATTAGTAAGAAGCAATGGAACAAAACTTCATTTCGAATTTGCAAGTAAAATATGCTATTTAATTTTTTCTCTGTGCTACTATGAAGCTAAATGGGTTAATAGGAATAAAATGGTGGAAAACCTTTCAGAAATTTATCTTGAAAATTTGAGAAATCATTTGACTCCACTTGTCAATTTCATCGCCTGCAAAATGAACCAGACAGTTTTAGATGATTTCTAAGGTCACTTTCAGCTTTAACATGTTATGCTGTTCTGATCTCATAAATCATACTGTGCCTCTCATTCACATATATATAACTTGAAATGATTATCATTTAGAGAAGCCTGCATACTTAAGGCATGCCACTAACTGCACTGCAATTCAATATGTTCATTAAATTTTGTTATAGATGGAAAATTTTAACCTCACCTGCAGCACTTAGCTTAAAGATTAAGCAGAAAGTGCTTTCCAAAATATACTTGCAAAATTGATATTCTTCTTATCTCTATATATTAATTTAATGCTGAATGTAATCAGCATGCCTAATGAACTGTAAATCTCACACCTGCCTCTGTATCCTATATGGTAACATCATCTTATGATGTATCTTCTCCTCCATGCATGTTGTTATTAATGTAAATTGTTTTTAATAGCGGCCATTCAGGAAAATCACTGTCTACATTTAGGCCCCAGTGTGGCGAAGTCTGTTCTTGTATGCAGTGGTAGAACTTTGGATGACATGCTGAGTATTTATTTACAGGAGTTGTCCAGCATCTAAAAGAGCCCTGTTAACACAAACAAGACTTCACGTTCTTCTCATTTACGATCTGATGAAAATCAAAGAACAGTATGCATGCCAACGAAAGACCATGAATTTTCATATATTTGGTTCTTTTCATGACTCCAAACCCCATGTTCTCTGAAATGATTACACAGTTCTCTATCAGGAACTTTATCCCCTACGTGGCAAGAGGCCAAAGGAACATGAACTTGAACTGACCTTTTGATAAGTTTGATTGTACTATTTTGCAACCTCAGAGGAAGAATATCATGCTTACTCTAGAAAGCAAGCAGTTTGTGAAATCAAGAGAATGGAGAAACAGCAAAGTGCTAATTAGAGAGATATTTCTGAATTCCCCAAAACTTAAATATTGCCCAAAGCAAAGTTCTATTAATCATAAAACATCTCTCTGTGGGTATGCATATATTATTAAATTTTATTGCAGAGTGTATGACGCAGTTAGGCTTCAATAATTATTTATTCATCATGTCATTCAGTAATTACTTATGGAACACATAAAGCTGCCAGGATAAGCTAAACACACTAAGGAACATTGCAGAGAATGATCTAACAAAGTATTCAACTCAGCATACCTAACTGGGACAGATTATATGGGATATACAGCTGTTCATAGAAAGTGTTTTGTTTTCTATTATGATAAAACATATTATTCCTTTCATTAAATTTTCAAGATCAGTCCTTTATCTTTTCTCTAGAGGAAGCTTAGTAAAATTCCAGCAATTCAGACCAAAATGATCCTTTTAACCTTTAGCTAAAATGATACAAATTTATATATTAATCAGAACTTCTTAGAAGTGTGAAAATTTTATATTTTCACTAATCTAGATTGACACCTTCACTTAACTTCATAAAATATAAATTCAGGGAGTATTTGGAATGAATCAGAAGTATTCTTTATGGAATACTTTTAAAATGGCCTTTTAAAAATTTATTCTCCTGTTAATAGTAATTGAAATGTTTTCTAAAGAAAATCTTAGCGTTCAAAGGGTTTTTTA
>NW_016822198.1:0-891 GCF_001698545.2 Rhinopithecus bieti | reverse complement strand
TACTAACTTATAAAGGATTTCAGGCCAAACAAAAGACAAAGAAGGTGAACATACCACCAAATATTTCAAAAAATATCTAATAAGCTCAGGTAAAAAACCCTGATTTACAACATGGATTTTAACGGCTGCAAAGAATTTCATCCTACAAACATGCTGTAATTAATCCCCTAAGGTATCTTCAAGTTATTTCCTTTTTTTTTTTTTGAGACAGAGTTTTGTTCTTGTTGCCCAGGCTGAAGTGCAATGGTGCCATCTCGGCTCACTGCAACCTCTGTCCTCTGGGTTCAAGCAATTCTCCTGCCTCAGCCTCCTGAGTAGTTGGGGTTATAGGCAAACACCAACACGTCCGGCTAATTTTTGTATTTTTAGTAGAGTTGAGGTTTTGCCACATTGGCCAGGCTGGTCTCAAACTCCTGACCTCAGGTGATCCACCCGCCTTGGCCTCCCAAAGTGCTGGGATTACAGGCGTGAGCCACCGCGCCCAGCCGTTACTTCTGAGTTTAAAAGTATAAACAGTGAAACAACATCTCGCCCACCATCCTTAATTTCGTCCTTAAGAGGCATTCCGAAGAGTGGAATTTCTGATCAAGAGGAAATGAATGAGGTTTTGGTATTTATTTATCAGAAAGTTTGAAATGAAACAGTTTTTGCCGGTTGGCAAAAAAAAAACAAAACTAAAAAATAAATGAAGAAGATTAAAAACATACTTGCCTGGTAAGAGTATGATTTTTGGACCTGAGACAGGTGAAAGGCAATTTCCTATCAGCCAAATTCCATAATATACATACCTTTGATCCACCAAGTAGCATCTAAGTAGTACTCTATGTGTACCCAGTAGATACACTCTAATGCAAGCACAAAGAATAATGTACAAGGATGGTGTACTAGGTT
>NW_016822197.1:181096-184207 GCF_001698545.2 Rhinopithecus bieti | reverse complement strand
CGTTATGCACATGTACCCTAGAACTTAAAGTATAATAATAAAAAAAAATTTTTTTTCAAAAAAACAAAAAAACAACAACAACAAAAAAGAAATCCCAAAATGTGCCTCATGCCTTAGCCAACTCATTATTACACACACACACACACCACGCATCACACATGCAATCTATATGGTATTGGCATTTTATCATTTAGGTTTCTTTATTTACCATCCCTCATCAACATAGTCACAACCTTGATATTGGAATCATTAAGGAAAACTTCAAGTTACACCCATCTGAGTTTGGGTGCTAAGTTATGCTATTGATTCTAAACCTCTGCAAACAAGTGATTGATCTACTTACAGTGTTGGTCATAATCCCATGGGAAGATCTTTTGATCAGAATATCTCATCCCTACAATGATAGTTAACAGAGTTCATCATACTGGGGAAAGTCCCCCAAATTGTTTATTTGCCATTCATCATATATTTAAGAGCATCTCCACGACTAATATTATTCAGCTAAACAAAATAAAATTTGAGATTTCTGTACCTAGGTCCAGGAAAGGATGGAAGTAGAAAAGAAGGGGATAGCTAGGGAGATGAAAATAATGTTTTGGTCCCAATATGCAGCCTATACACAGAGGATAGAGATGTCTTCTTTAAGTTGTATCTCAAATCCTATACAGAATTCTGATGATATGCATTTTATGGAACCTCAGAATCAAATTATATCCACGTTGGGAGTGACTTTTCTTTTCATATGCAAACACTGAGGCTCTGCCAAACTAAGTGACCCTCCTAGCCTATCAGGTGGACCTTCACATTCTCAGTCCTCCCTGATATTTTGCTACATTCTGTTCACTAATGTACTACTTTTAAATTCAGGGTACATATTTTAAAAGTGGTTTTGTTTTGAGAAATGTTCTATTCAGGAATTTGAAATCATAAGTCTAAAATCTAGAAGGTTATCAGAAAAGAAAATCCAGAAAGTGAAGGTTAGAAAAACATAAGACGCTTTGTCCTGTGTTAAAAGTTGCATCAACAAATGGTGAGGGGAAGGAATGTGGCTAAAGGCAAGAAAAGCTACGTTAAACAGTCCTCGCTCAGTGACATGGGTATAGCCATTGTCAGGAAAAGGTCCAGTGGTTTCATAGGCTCCACTTCCAGGAATAACTCCTCTCACCTCCCTGTGTTCAGAATGAGAGGACCTCTAGGGTAACAGGGATACCTTTAGATGCCAAAGAATATTCACAGATAGCAGTTGGTGGTTCAAAATTCTCTCAAGGAAAACACTCAGTTGACCTTTGGTGTATCAGATCAAGCTGTGGAATATCCAAAGATATGTAATGGGTACTTTCCTGTATGATAGATATCAGATCAGGGCAAAATTATAAACAGCATTTTCCTGCAGATGACTAAGAGAAGTACTCATAGGAAGTTATTCCCTCCAGAAAGAATCTAAAATAGATTACATATGCCCTTCTTTTCTGTCTAGAAGAAAGTTGGAAAAAAAATAAGGAGATCATTATATTTTTCAATAAAGAAAGGGGAAGGTGAGTGTGATAGGCAGCACTAGTGGCCCCAATTCTTCATGGCCCCCTGAATTCATACCCTACGTAGTTGCTATCACTAAAGAGGATATTTCCCTGCCTGCTGATTTTGGATTTGGCCATTCAATAGTATGGAATGGCCAATGACATGGTAGCCAGCTTGAGGCCACAGATGTAATTGGATGGTTGAGCTTGTACTCTTTTCCGTGTCATAGCCATGAGAAAAGCTGCTGCCACCCAGCCTGGGTCCCAGAATGAATACACAAGGATAAAAGTTATTCCCATTTCAGTAAGAATCCAAGGTTACGTGGATCTAGAACCTGAATCAGAGTCACACGGCCCAAGCTTGCATTGTATACTCCCAACCAATCTGAAGACTACTCAGTGATCATGATGTCCGGTGTAAGCCAGGAGATGGAAAATTAAGGCCTTCGAGCCAAATCAAGCTTCTATCAGCAAACCATTCGTGGATCTTCCATTTTAAAGGGTAGAAAACACACCAGAAGAAGATTTTGTGGCATCTAAAAAATTTTATGAAATTCAAATCACAGTGTCTATATATAAAGTTTTATTAAAACGCAGCCATTCTTATTTATGTATTGCTTATGGCTGCTTTAGCCCTACAATAGTAGAGTTGAGTAGTCGGGACAAAGAACACATGACCTGCAAACCTGAAAATATTTACTATCTAGTTCTTTCCAAAAGAGCTTTTGATTCTCCTTGAAGCCACCAAGTTTTGAAGTGGTTTACTATGCAGCAATATGTAAGTGATTTTCCCCTACAATAGAGCGGTAAATAATTATTAGTAATTGTATTACAGGAAATGAGCATAATTAAAATAACACAAATGTAGAAGAATCAGAGAATCTACTGGTTCCTGAACAGGTTATACAAGCCTCCTAGTGTATCATATTGCCAGGGATTCTTGAGTAAATTTATTATATTTCCCATGCTATGATGGATTATTTTGCATCCAAATACAGTGATTAAAATAGAGGAAGGAGACATTTTTGCAATGCTGGCAACTCCAGAAGAAATGCTTACCTTGCATTAGACTTGATACTGACTGATACTGCACCCAGACAGGAAATCAAAATGGGTGTAGGAGAGTTTCTTTCTGAACCCCTGGGAGGACAGTGGCCATGCCTTGTACAGTGTATACATTCCCCTCAGGTGTCTTGCACATTTCAAGGCTAACAGAAGATAACTGAGAAACATGTGCTGATTAAAGACGTATCTCTGAAGACAACATATTTCCATAAAGGCATGGGACTGAAGGTCTAGAGACCTGGCTTCTTTGCCTGATCCTGCAACTAAGTCATAGGATTTCCTGGACCCATTGATATTTTGGTCCATGCAGAACATCCTACCTGGCTTACTTGGCTGGTGGGTTACAGGTGTGTGGAGGTGGTAATCAACTTATCCCTTGAACCAGCCAGGTGAACCAGACCTGGGGAAGCCAGAGCCCCTGAGACTACCTGCCCCACCCCCCCGCCCCCGCCAATCACAAGCAGCCTTGTCCTTTTACTCTAGTGTGCCACAAAAATCACAAAATTATGATTTTTTTTTTTTTTTTTTT